>NC_041233.1:658601-665998 GCF_002837175.3 Physeter macrocephalus | reverse complement strand
GCGTCTGGAGCCTGTGCTCCGCACCGGGGGAGGCCCCACAGGTGAGAGACCCGCACATCGCGAAAAAAAAAAAAAAATTCACTTCTACTAAAACTACATAAGCAGGTTGAAAGTTAAAGATTGAGAAAAGATAATCAACAATTAAAGGAAATCAGGAGTGTATATTAATATCATATAAAGCAGACCACAGAGCAAAATAAATTACCCGTGACAGAGAGGGACATTATATAATAATTTAAAAGGTCAATCCACCAAGAAAACATAGTGGTCCTAAATGTACATGCACCAAAACAGCAAAGCTGCAAAATAATTAAGAAGCAAAAACTGGTAGAACTGAAAAGAGATCTAGACGAATACACAATTACAGCTGAAGACTTTAACATCCCACTCTTAATAAGTGATAGAACAGTTTGACAGAAAATCAGCAAGAATACAGAAGAACTCAACCACACCATCAATCAACAGGATCGAATCGGCATTTATAGAACACCCTATCCAACAACGTCAGGTTACACATTGTTCTCAGTGCTCATGAGACTGAGTGCTCTTGGCATATCCAAGATAAACTATGTCCTGAGCCATAAAACAAGCCTCAAACAACTTAAAAGAATCTCAGTCACACGGAGTGTGTTTTCCTATCACAATGGAATCAAACTGGAAATAGAAACATAATAAGAAAATCTCCAAACACATGGAAACTAAACAACACTCTTCTAGATAATCCATGGTTCAAAGAGGAAGTCTCAAGGAATTTTTTTAATTCATTGAAATGAATGCAAATGAAAGTACAGCACATTAAAATTTGTGGAACACAACTAAAGCCGTGCCAGGAAGGAAATTTATAGCACTAAAATGTATACATCAGAAAATGGGAAAAGTCTCAAATTAATAATCTAAGCTCTCATCTTAAAATACTAAAAACAGAAGAGCAAAATAAACCCAGAGCCAACAGAAAAGGAAAACAACAAAGAGCAGAAATCAATGAAATTAAAAACAGAACAATAATAGGGAAAATAAATAAAACAGAGATAGTTTTTTGAAAAAAAATCAATAAAATTGACAAACCTCTAGCAAAACTGACAAAGAAAAAGAGTGAAGCCACAAATTACTGCTTTCAAGAATAAAACAGGAGATATCAGTACAGACCCTGCAGAGAGCAAAAATATTAACAAGGAAATACTATAAACAACCCTACACATATAAATTTGACAACTTAATGAAATGGACTAGTTTCTCAAAAGATACAAACCACAACTCATCCAATATAAAACAGATCATTTAAATGACCCTATAAATATTATGGAAATTGAATTCATAATTTAAAACCTCCCAGAGAAAAAAATCTCTAGGTACAGAGAGTTCCTGTAGAAATTTATACTAAAGATTTATAGAAAATTAACACCAATTCTACACAATCTCTTCCAGAAAATAGAAGAAGGAACACTACTTAATTGACTTTATGAAGCTGGTATTACCCTGGTTTCAAATTCAGACAAAGAGAGTGAAAAAAAGAAAACTAAATACCAATATCCCTCATGAATATAGAAACAAAAATCCTTAACAAAAAATTAGCAAATAGAATTTAGCAATATATTTTAAAATTATACATAACCAAGTGGTCTTTATTCTAGGGATGCAAGGGTATTTCAGTATTCAAAAAATCAATCGATATTAACATAACCATATTAACTGGCTAAGAAGAAAGTCACATGATGTCACATAATAAAGAATTTGTCTGGTCTTTGTCCCTGGTTTCTGAGAAGGAGCTCCTAAACCCTTGGAATTGCCTCGTGACAAGAGTGTCTTGGTCATTCATTGTGGGCCCTGGGGCCATGCCTGAGTTATGCTAATTCAGTAACTCATGATGGGCCCCTAGATAGTTTGGGAATGGGGACTGGCTATGCCAGAAAGACCAACCTTGCCTTTAAAGGGTTGGGGCTTTGAACTACATGATATCAGCCCAAATTCCCAGTGTCCAGGGAAGGGAGTGGGCTGGAGATTGAATTCAACCATGTGATCAGTGATTCAAGCCATCATGCCTTTGTAATTAAACCCCAGTAAAAACTCTGGGCACCAATCTTGGTTGAGCTTCCTGGTTGGTGAACATATTGATGTGCTTAGAGGGTGAGACATCCTGATTCCCTCGGAAGAGGACACAGAATCTCTGCACTGGGGACCCTTCCAAACCGTGCCCTTTGGGTCCCTTCTTTTGGCTGCTCCTGATTTGTATCTTTTATCATAAAAATGTAATAGTAAATGTAGGGCTTTCCTGAGTTCAGTTCTGGCTGAATTTGTAGCCGCTGGTCAGAAGTTTGGGTGGCCTGAAAAAAACAGAATTCGTTGTTGGCATCGAAGTGAGGGCAGCCTGGTTGGGGACAGGCATCTACACTAACTTTAGGGAATTAGCATCGGAATTGCATTGGAGTATTGCACATGATCATATATATTGATGCAGAAAAATAATTTGACAAAATTCAATACCCCTCCTCAGAAAAATAGGAATAGAAAGAACTTCCTCAACTTGGTAAAGAGAACCTACAAAAAGCCTACAGCTAACATACTTAATGGTGAAAGAATGAATGATCTCCCTCTAAGACTGAGAATAAAACAGAGATAGATGTACACACCCACCACCCCTACTTCATATAGTCCTGGAAGTTCTAGCCAGTACATTAAGGTAAGCAAAGGAAGTAAAAGGCATACAGTACAAAGAGGAAGAAATCAAATAACGTCTACTTGCAGATGATGTCATGATTTATATAGAAAATCCCAAGGAATCTGAAAAAAGAAAACTTCTAGAATAATTGAGTTCAGGAAGGTCACAGAATACAAGATCAAAAGTCTGCCCTATTTGTATATAGTAGCAATGAACACAAGAGACTGAAACTAAAAATAGAATACCATTTATATCACTCAAAAATGAAACACAGGTGTAAATCTAACAAAACATATGCAGGACTTGTATACTGGAAACTGCACAAAGCTGATGAAAGAAATAAAAAAACTAAATAAAGAGACATATACCATGTTCATAGATTGGAAGACTCAACACGATAAAGGTGTGAGTTCTCCTCAAATTAATACATGGGCTTAACACAATTACTATGAAAAACCCACCAAGATTTTTTGTAGCTATAGATAAAATTATTCTAAAATTTATATGGAAAGGCACTGGACTAGCTAAACGATTTTGAAAATGAATAAAGTGGGAGGAATCAGTTTACCGAATTTTACAGCTGTGACATTTTGATGGAGGAGTAGTCACATACATCAATGAATCAGAGCAGAGAGCTCAGACATGGACCCACAGAAATGTGCTCACCTGATTGTGACAAAGACACAAAAGCAATTCAATGGAGGAATGATAACTTTCTCAGCAAATGGTCCTAGAGCAACTGGACATCCATATGCAAATAAAAGAACATCAACCTAGGTCTCACTGTATACTGAAGTTAACTCAAAACTGATCATAGCCTTAAATGTAAAACATAAAACTATAAAACTTTCAGGAAAAGAAAAATGTAACAGAAATTCTTTGAGAACTCGGGTGAGACAGAGAGCCCTTAGACTTTTACATCAAAAGCCTGATCTAGAAAAGGAACAGTTGATGAATCAGACTTCACCAAAATTTAAAACTTTTGCTCTACAAAAGACCCGGTTCAGAGGATGAAAAGACAGTCACAGAGTGGAATGTAATATTTTTAAACCATCTATCTGACAAAGGACTAATAACCAGAATATATTTAAAACTCTTAAAACTCCACAGTAGAAAACAAACAATTCAGTCAGAAAATGGGCAAAACATAGTGAGCAGCTACGCTGAGGCCATGTGACTAGTTTTACTTAAAGGGCTCTGAGAAGAAGTGATACATCACTGCCAGTCACACTATGTAAGAGGTGGTGTGCATTTTTCGTGTTTTCTCTCTTCCCCTTCCCGGAAGCCATGTGTTGAGATGGTGCCTCCCATCGTGCAAGGGCCTCGGTCCCTGAGTCACTGCTTGGAGGAGAGAGTCTCTGGTGAGTTGTTCATCTTACATACATTGGGCATCACATGAGCAAGAGACAAGCCTTTGGTGTGTTAGGTGACTGTAACTTCTGGAATTGTTATTGTGACCATAACCTGTTCTATCTGACAAATGCAGTAATGAACTATGATGTCATGATTTAATACACATTTTTAGATCCTTGGGCGATTATGTGACTTCCGATTTTTCAGTTATTTATAATTAATGATGCCGCACGGACTGTCTTTGTTTATGTAATACACTTAGTGCAGGGTTTTCTTTGGAGTAGAGTAGGGGTGAAGATTGTTCCTGGGATATTTCTTAAAGCATTGTTACTAATGAAAGGAAATAAAAGCTTCTGTTATTCCGTGTTTTAGCGTCTTTCTTAGTGTCTGATATACAGAATTTGGCCATCAGAACTTTGTTGAATGAATACTTTCTAATACTTGCCACCACTAATCGTGCTAACTGTTGCTATTACAAAAGTAATAGTATACTATTTTGCTACTGTATACAAAAGTACAAACCATGTCTTTGGCAATTATAGGCATAAAGTGATTCTTCTCTGATATTTCAGTTTGCATGGCTTTGGTTGGGAGTGAGGTTGAGCATCTCTTCATATATTTGTTTACTGACTGTAATCCTTCTTTTATGAATTTCTAGAAGAACTGTTTGTAATTGAGAAACAAAACAGGAGCTTTGTCTGGTGAGGTTATTTTTCTTTGTCAACTTCTCCAAAAGAGCAATGAATCATAATGAAAGGTGAAAAGTATACTATCACTTTCTCTGACTATAGCTCGTTATACGGAACAAAACCAACTCTCTTAGTTGAGGTTAGCTTTAACTAACCTTTCAGCTGAGATTCTCGAATGTTCTTTCATTATGTTTTTCCAAATGTTTAATTAACTACACTGATGATTAATTAACAGACACCACTTCTGCCATCTGGAACAAGCCCCCTCTACCTCTTGCCTTTATCATTTCTCCAATTCAGTTAAGATCTTGGTGAATGCATTTGTCTGCCTTTTCATCTTATTTGTCTTCCTCTTTTCTTTTTAATGTTTAATGCCTTGGAGAATTCAAGGTAGGAGAACTCCTGCTTAGGAAAAGTCTAGGAAAATTCACTTGGATTTTCTGCATTCATGCCACAAAGTTTTGTTACAGTAATTTATTTGCTTCTATTGTCTATAAAGCCATAGTAAGTTGGTCATTAGCAAGTATGAAAAAACCTGAATAACAAACAACAGGGCTTTCCTCGCTGTGGCCACTACTTTTTCGGTGCCCTTCCAAACACAGTATCACACACTGTTATCAAAGCAAATTGCTCACACTTCCTGGCATGGGCCCTGATCCACATCCCTACATGTCCTTGTAGACACCATTCCTTAGGCCTGGAGAGCCCTTTCGCACCGTTTCCCCCTGAGAATCCTTCTTATTCATTAAGACTCACACTAATGTGAGCATGTCTGTGAGGCTCCCTGCCACCAGGCCACGAGCTCAGCTCTCTCCCCACATTTCTGCAGGATGCGTCCTCACTGCACGGCTCTCTCTTCCTTCCTCCAGATTCTGAGTCATCAAGAATACATCTTCTCTATCTTTTTGCTCCTAACAGCTATCACGGTGGAAAGTAAGAACATCATAGGTTTTTGTTCAGTGACTGGCACTAGGTTGAACCATGTAGCAAAGCTTTTCACTTTCAACTTCTGATTGGGCCAGACATTGCCCCTGGGCATCAAAAAACAAAACAGGAAGGACTCTTTTTGAGCAAAAGCATCCTGAGGAGTGTGGTAAAGCCACGGGGCAAATTATAAATGCTGCAACTCAGGGCTTAGCACCAGAGTTCCAGACCCATGGGGTCTCCATCGCAGCTGCCTCTTTAACCATGACCCAGATAAAACTAAAAGCTGATTCTTTGAGAAGATAAACAAAATTGATAAACCATTAGCAAGACTCATCAAGAAAAACAGGGAGAAGACTAAAATCAATAAAATTAGAAATGAAAAAGGAGAAGTAACAACTGACACTGCAGAAATACAAAAGATTATGAGAGATTACTACATGAAACTCTATGCCAATAAAATGGACAACCTGGAAGAAATGGACAAATTCTTAGAAATTCACAACCTGCCGAGACTGAACCAGGAAGAAATAGAAAATATGAACAGACCAATCACAAGCACTGAAATTGAAACTGTGATTAAAAATCTTCCAACAAACAAAAGCCCAGGACCAGATGGCTTCACAGGCGAATTCTACCAAACATTTAGAGAAGAGCTAACACCTATCCTTCTCAAACTCTTCCAAAAGATAGCAGAGGGAGGAACACTCCCAAACTCATTCTATGAGGCCACCATCACCCTGATACCAAAACCAGACAAAGACGTCACAAAGAAAGAAAACTACAGGCCAATATCACTGATGAACATAGATGCAAAAATCCTCAACAAAATACTAGCAAACAGAATCCAACAGCACATTAAAAGGATCATACACCATGATCAAGTGAGGTGTATTCTGGGAATGCAAGGATTCTTCAATATACACAAATCAAACAACTTGATACACCATATAACAAACTGAAGAAGAACAACTATATGATCATCTCAATAGATGCAGAGAAAGCTTTTGACAAAATTCAACACCCATTTATGATAAAAACCCTGCAGAAAGTAGGCATAGAGGGAACTTTCCTCAACATAATAAAGGCCATATATGACAAACCCACAGCCAACACTGTCCTCGATGGTGAAAAAATGAAACCACTTCCACTAAGATCAGGAACAAGACAAGGTTGCCCACTCTCACCACTCTTATTCAACATAGTTTTGGAAGTTCTAGCCACAGCAATCAGAGAAGAAAAAGAAATAAAAGGAATCCAAATAGGAAAAGAAGAAGTAAAGCTGTCACTGTTTGCAGATGACAAGATACTATACATAGAGAATCCTAAGGAGGCTACCAGAAAACTACTAGAGCTAATCAATGAATTTGGTAAAGTAGCAGGATACAAAATTAATGCACAGAAATCTCTGGCATTCTTATACACTAATGATGAAAAATCTGAGAGTGAAATTAAGAAAACACTCCCATTTACCACGGCAACAAAAAGAATAAAATATCTAGGAATAAACCTACCTAAGGAGACAAAAAACTTGTATGCAGAAAACTATAAGACACTGATGAAAGAAATTAAAGATGATACAAATAGGTGGAGAAATATACCATGTTCTTGGATTGGAAGAATCAACATTGTGAAAATGACTCTACTACCCAAAGCAATCTACAGATTCAATGCAATCCCTATCAAACTACCACTAGCATTTTTTACAGAACTAGAAAAAAAAATTTCACAATTTGTATGGAAACACAAAAGACCCCAAATAGCAAAAGCAATCT
>NC_041233.1:637145-657481 GCF_002837175.3 Physeter macrocephalus | reverse complement strand
GATAGAGAGGGTGGGAGGGAGGGAGAAGCAAGAGGGAAGAGATATGGGAACATATGTATATGTATCACTGATTCACTTTGTTGTAAAGCAGAAACTAACACACCATTGTAAAGCAATTATACTCCAATAAAGTTGTTAAAAAAAAAAGAGTTAAATGTAAGACTGGAAACCCTAAAACTCGTAGAAGAAAATGTAAGAAAAAAGCTCTTTGATATGAGTCTTGGCAATGATTTTTTGGATATGACACCCAAAGCACAAGCAAAAAAAGCAAAAGTAAATACCTGGGACTACCTCAAACTGAAAGGCTTCTGTACAACAAAAGAAACAATCAACATCATGAAAAGACAACCTACAGAATGGAAAAAATAATTTTGCAAACCATGTATCTGATAATATTCAACATATATAAAGAACTCATACAACTCAACAGCAAAAGTAACCAGAAAAAATCCAATTAAACAGTGGGCAAAGGACTTGAGCAGATATTTTTCCAAAGTAGAGATATGAATGGCCAACAGGTATGTGAAAAGATGTTTAACATCACTAATCATTGGGGAAATTATTACCTCACAACGTCAGAGTGGCTATTATCAAAAAGACAAGAGGTCACAAATGCTGGTGGGAATGTGAAGAGACGGGAACCCTTGTGCGCTGCTGGAGGGAATGTAGGTTGGTGCAGCCAGTATGGAAAACAGTATGGAGGTTCCTCAGAAATTAAAAATTGGACTACCATATGATCCAGCAGTTCTACCTCTGTGAATATACCCGAAGGAAGTGAAAACACTATGTTGAAGAGCTATCTGTACTCCTGTGTTCATAGCAGGACTGTTCACAATAGCCAAGACATGGAAACAACCTAAATGTCCATCAACACAGATGAATGGATAAAGAGGATGTGGTACATGTATACAATGGAATATTATTGGGCCATAAAAAAGGAAGTTCTGCCATTTGTGACAGCATGTCTTGAGGACATTAGACTAAGTGAAATAAGTCGGACAGAGAAAGACAAATACTACATGATATGATCTCACTTATGTGAAATCTGAAAACAAATTCATAGAAAAAAAAGAGATCAGAATTGTGGTTACCAGAGGCTGGGGGTGAGAGTTGGGTGGGTTGAAGGAAGATGGTCGAAGGGTACAAATTTCCAGTCGTGAGATAAATAAGTACTGGGGATGTCATGTACAAGTTCACTCTAGTTAACACTGCTATACAGTATATTTGAAATACATCATGTATGTGAAGAGAGTAGATCCCACGAGTTCTTATCACAAGGGAAAAAACATTTTTTGCTTTTGATTTTTTTGTGTGCCTATATGAGATGATGGATGTCAACGAAACTTTTTGTGATAATCATTTCACAATATATGTAAGTCAAATCATTATTATGCTGTGCACATTAAACTTACGCAGTGCTGTATGTCAATTACATTTCACTATAACTGGAAAAGAAAAAGAAAGTTCTCATTCCAGGACTGGACTGATTCCTTCCATAGATGATCATTCTCACAAAACTCGGATAGCTTTCTAAAAGTTAAGGATGATTCTTACATACACATGTGTAGAATACATAATTGGTCTTTTCAATTAAAATCACGTGTTATGAGTTATAAAAATCCGGAGTGTTCCTCCCAGGTTAATTTGGTTGATACCGTCGTTTCAGCACTTCCACAGCCCAAGGCATCTTGACATGACCTATGTCCAGGGACAGGGCTCACCCTCTGAGGGTCCCTACGATACTCGTTTGGCCCTAATGTTTGAACAGGACGGGAACAAAATGCATCCCACGGAGCTCAATAACTGCCCAAACTCCCAGGAAGGCAGTATAAATGATGGAGGAGGGACTGGGGGAAAGAAACAAGGGTGAAACGTAACTGCTTTTCAGGAGGCAAAGCTTGTACCGAGATACAGATGTAGAGGCCATGTTAATGTGGGCAAGTTCCCACCAGCATCCTCATCTCTTCCAGAAGTCCAAGGATGTAACATCCGCCAAGGGCCATCAGAAACCCCCCTTATACAAGTGGAGATCTTCAAATGCTGATGACAACACGGCCCCAGCTCCCATCAGGGACCGCAGGGGACAGAGGGGTCTCCCAGCCTCAGGGAGGAGCCTGGGTCTGCGGCTCTGTATCTCATCCTGTGATCAGCTTCGGTCATTAGGAGTGAAACTCCCCAGGAGCCTTTTGCCCGAAATGGGGTGTGTTAAGTTCCAGACAGTTCAGGTCAATATTGTGGACCATTAACTCAATGTTTTTGTTTAAAGATGAGTGGGAATGAGTAAATAATATCCTTCCTCAAGAAAGTTTCCAAAACACAGGGTACAGACGGGCCTTCAGAGACTTCCAGCCTGGGGTGCACATGAGTCAGCTCACTGTGCCTCTTCCATGTTGACTTTGGGTTCTGAAATTTCTGTGGCCTGAATTGTCCATGGCTGTCACATTAGGGGCAGAGTACGTTTAAAGAAATATGGAACCTCAGATGAGGACACTTGATAAAAGTAACAAAAAATTTGAGTCCACTGGCAACAGAATGTTCAATTAGGAAAATAGTTTTAAGTGATACTGTACAAGAGAATAAGAGAGTAACAGAAGGAGAAAGAACCTGAGGATGGAGGGGCCTGACTATTTTGTGACCTGTGTCACTGTTCAAATCTCAGACGTCTGAACACCAATGAAAAAATGCATGGGGGGAAGAAAAAACGAACAGATTTCCTCTGTTCTAAATAAATCAATCTTCTATCAAGTTGCAGTAGGGTGGTAGGGTTGTAGGTGATTTTTTTTTCTTTATTTTCCAAACTTCCTAATGTTATTTTACTGTTTTGCTCATAATAATAAACTGATGATTTAACCTAGCCATAGGTTAACACAAACTCTTAAAAAAGGCTTTTAAACAATGACACGTGCAAATAAGAAGCTGTTGACAGGAAAACACTCTCACAGTGACCAGGTGGCGTCCCCTGTCCCAGCCTCCACCCTGCACTGTTGCACCCCAGCCTCGAGGCTCCAGGTGCTTTGGAGAAGAGGGTCTAGCATCACCCCACCTCTCACCTCACTCCTGTATTGACTGTCTGTGTTCGTGCTGTGTCTCCTGCCCCAGCTGGTACGGCTATGACCCACGCCAGCTGTAGACACGCCATCTCCCTCTGGAATCCCCAAGGATCTCAAACACCACCCATCCCAATGCCTGGGCTGGTGGGGGAAGGACCCCCCCAGGACAAGGGTGACTGTGGGGTTTGCTGCTCATCCAGGGAAATGGCTCCCCCGTCCAGAGTGACGCCCAGCGCACCCAGAAGAAGCCAATTACAAGCTGGCCCACTTTCCTGCAGGCGGCTGGCTGTAATAACCTTGATCTTGAACACACTTTTCCGAGGCACAGATAAGAAGTACTGCTGGCTTTGATTTACAGAGTCTAGAGAGAGGGGTGACGTTTTGGGCCAAGTGTCTCTTAGCAAAGCAGGAAAAACTAAAAGTGGTTCCTTCACTTTCAGTGTGCGGGTCAGAGGGTCCGCTTCTGGTCCGTTTAAGTAGAGGCTGAGCGGATGGGCCCGCACAGGGATGCTCTTCCATCCGCCCAAAGTGCATCGGCGAGGGCCTGAGGCAGAGGGGAAAAGGTAAGGTCATGCTTCCGTTCTAGGTGACCAAGAAGACCGGGGCTGCTCGGAGGGAATGCCTGTCCCCGGGGACAGGAGCCTCCAGAATTTCAGAACTTCGAAACGCCTCATTGCATGATGACACCCCAGCCTGGACTATGGACTCGTCTCCACAGCTGCAGCCCGAGAGGTCTGGTGCCTCTTCCCCAAATCCCTGCCACCACTGCTTCCGCCTTTGCCCAGGGACTGCGGTTTGTCCTGTGAGCCTGGGACTCCCTGGGCATCTGCTCTCTCGCATCCACCATTTCCTAAACTGCTGTTCCTCTGCGGTGCTTGCTGTTGGACGCGGCTGCCCTCTAAATCCCCTGTTGCTCTCATCTGTGCACCGTCTGGTCCCCTCCATCTTTCAGCCATTCGCTGCAAACGGCTCCACCTCAGGCCCCCATCCTTCGGTCCAGGGCAGCCCGCGGCAAGCGTGGACCAACCCAGCCCCTGTTCCTAGTCCCTCACCTACCTGCACCCCTTTCCTACCTTGAACCCAGATACGAGGCTGCCCTGAGGCAGCACCTTCCGAGCATGGAGAGAGGCTGAGAGCCGGGCCCAGATGCTGCCCTGACATCCCTGAGCCTCTGAACCCAACGCAGATCCCGCCTCAGTCACAGTTCCCACTTTCCTCAGTCTAATACATTCCTGGGACTTCCCTGGCGGTCCAGTGGTTAAGACTCTGAGCGTCCACTGCAGGGGGCAGAGGTTCGATCACTGGTTGAGACACTAAGATCCGGCATGCCACGTGGAGCGGCCACAGAACAAACAAACAAACAAAAACTAGGTCTAATACATTCCTGATGGGTGACGCAAGGCCTCTGTAAATTCACTGCTGTTTGTCTCAGTTGAATCCACGCTCAACGATACCTGTTTTTGTCCCTCCAAAACCACTCTTCATTATCTCCCTGCTGCACTTCGCAACTTCTGTGCCTCCTTCGGCTGGCACGGTGCCCGCTATGTGCAGAAGACCGCGGATAAATGCCTGGCTTGAAAGCAAAGCCTAAGGCTTATTTGGGCTTTACAATTGCTCGGTCCAATCTGTGGACACAATGCATTGGTATCTACAGTAAGATTTAGAATTACAGTGAGGGACCCAGAGGCTTCGCTTATGTGGTTACAGACAACGAAAAGATGCTAAAAGTCAGTCATCAAAAGGAAAAGGAGGGGATTCCCTGGTGGTGCAGTGGTTGAGAGTCCGCCTGCCGATGCAGGGGACGCGGGTTCGTGCCCCGGTCCAGGAGGATCCCACGTGCCGCGGAGCGGCTGGGCCCGTGATCCACAACTACTGAGCCTGCGTGTCCGGAGCCTGTGCTCCGCAACGGGAGAGGCCACAGCAGTGAGAGGCCCGCGTACCGCAAAAAAAAAAAAAAAAAAAAAAAAAAGGAAAAGGACACAGCAAGTAAGAGAAAGGCAGTCAAGCCAAGAAAATAAACAAAAAGAGGAAAAGGGGCTCTTGGAGTTCTGGGAATGGACAGCATTCTGAAAAAGCAGAGAGTCAAGGCGGAGACCAATCCGGTTGATATATTATCTTTTTCATTGTTTCAGGGAACACTTCATGCCTGAGTGTTCCAGTAAAAGGCATAAATGAGACCAAAGGGACATTGCTGTCTGCCTGGCCGTTTAGCATTGTAACAACTGTGCTGCTCCTTCCAGGAAGCAACATGTCTCTCCCTCTCTTTCTCTCTCCCTCTCTCCCTGTTTCCCTGTCTCTCTCCCTCTCCCTCTCTCTCCTTCTCTCTGTCTTTCTCTCTTTCTCTGTCTCTCTCTCCAGTGTCCTTGGCCTGGGGCTCTGATTTGTGACCACAACCCCCGTGCAGACACCAGGCTGCTGAGAGACTTAGGCTTCTGCTTCTGGTTTTACAAGCAGAGAAACTGAGGCATGGGGTTCAGTGCCCTGTGCACCCCACGTAGCCATGGTTAAGACTCTTGGCTCACCAGGACGGGCTTAGGAAGAAAAACAGAGATTCCTCTAAAGCCCAGCGCGTGTTTCCGTAGTGCAGCCCGGCGTCCAGCTCCTGCCCGGCGCCCTCCCCTCTCCCCCGCGAGACTCAGAGAAACTGACCGGCCGCGGGCCTGGCTCAGCTGCCCCAGGCGGCATTGGTGAGGACATTGCGGGATGAGGATGGACCCAGGCGGGACCTGGGCATGCACAGCAGGTATCAGGTGAGAGTGGGAGGGTGAACTCAGGTATTGGACGGAGCCCCGGAACAGAAGCCTCTCCCAGCTCCCGCACGGAGGGCGGGCACCACCGGGCGGCCTCCTGGAGCTGAGACGAGGAGGCCTGGGAGAGCCCCCCGCTTCTCAGTTCTAAGGGTCTTTTGTTTTTCCGTGTCAAAGTGCACCGTCCTGCTTTTGGGAAGAGTTGAAGTTCTGAAGACCCGTGGACAGCTTGTGCGCGGTGACCATCTCCCGACAACAGGCCCAGCAACTCCAACCAAACCACAGGAGGGAGGGGTCACCGTGTCGTACGGGACAGTCAGCCAGGGCCACGGCGTCGGGCACGGTCCCTTCACCCCAGCCCAGTGTGTCCACAAGGATCTGTGCAGTAACTGGAGAGGGCAGGGGTCAGCAGAAACATGAGTCATTTCTCCTCTCCGGAAACTCATCACTTCATCTATTTAATCCTTCCCGATACCGCATGTTTCAAGCTTAGGGTTTTGGTTGTATTTTTATTTATTTGTTTATTTTTAATTGAAGTATAAGTTGATTTTCAATGTTGTGTTAGTTTTAGGTGTACAGCAAAGTGACTCAGTTATACATACATCTTTATCTATTCTTTTTCAGATTCCTTTCCGTTGTCGGTTATTATAAGATATGGAGTAGAGTGCCCTGTGCTCTACAGTAGGTCCTGGTTGTTTATTTTATACACAGTAGTGTGTATCTGTTAATCCCGACCTCCTAATTTATCCCTCTCCCCCTTTCCTCTTCAATAACCGTAAATTTGCTTTCCTTGTCTGTGAATCTATTTCCGTGTTGTAAATAAGCTCATTTGTATCGTCTTTTTCGATTCCACGTATAAGTGACGCTGCAAGCTGTATTTTACCCGCCTTTTGTGTCTTCTAACTCAGCTATAGGAAACCGTGTTGGCGGGAGCCGTCCTTGGGGATGGGAGAAGAGAGGCAGGCCCTGCACCCTTATCAGAGGGGCTCAGGTCCAAAACCAGGGACCTCCGAGGATCTGGGCGTGAGTGGACGTGAGGTCAACACAGTTCAAAGCGTTCCGTGCTGTGTGGCCGAGAGGGGCTGCTGGGCGGCCGCTATGATGATAACCTCCTGTTGCAAAGCTGCCCGGCACTGATAGAGGAAAAGGCTTCAAAGCGGCTTCTTGACGGGCTTCTCCCTGCAAGAAACAGGGCTGCATTTCTCAATCGACTCGAATTCCTCAGAGCAGGCGGGGGCTCAGCCTGTCTCCACTGGATCCGTGTCTCATGGGGGCGGATTTCTCCATTTCCAAGCCAGAGCCCCACCCCCTCTGTGTGGCCAGGCGGCTCCTGCTGTCCCTTTGGACCTTGGCCTGAGGCCCAGAGGCTGGCAGGGATGTGAGAGCGTCTGAGAGCCGCTTTCCCCTCCAAAAATTGATTCATGCTTTATCGGCAGATGTGGCATTTCTTCCCATGAGGAGACAAAATGTCAGGTTTCGAGCATGATCCCCAAGTCGGTGGCCTGATTCCCTCTGAAGTTTTCCCTTATGATGTGTGAGATCACGAGGCCTAGTGTCCAAGCCCATCAGCCTCACTGATGCACCAAGTCCCAGCTGAATGCTTTTCTCTGGATCTGACACTCTCAAATGGAGCCACAGCACTGGGGAGGCATGGGGAGGGGTTCCTTCACAGCCCCAAAGACCACAGAGAACTCTGTTCTCTGGAATATTGCTTTTCCATGATGTTCGGGGACTCTGAAGTCAAGCAAAAAACGGTGGAGGTTTGGGTTGCACCAGACGCCTTGATCTGCTGGAAGGTGGCTGCTCTCAAGGATGGGCCCGGGACCTGGGAGGCAGGACATCACAGTCTGAGTCTAAGCTCCACCTCTTTTCTCCTGCTTGGATGTGACTTTGAGCAACTTACTAAACATGCTCAGTCCACATTTCTGCATGTGAAGAAAAGAGGTAATGATAGTACCTACGTGTAGGGCCGTGGGGACAGTTCACCGAGTGACAGTGTTAGAGGAGCTTTGCTGGTCCAGGCCTGAGTCAGCGCTGCCACCATGCTGCCCGACACCAGCGGGTCCACAGCACACATCGAGTGAAGCGTCTAAACGGAACAAGCCCCAAGACAGGGTCCCATTAGACCAAACACTGTGCCTGGAGGGCGCCCCTCGTGTCTCCCCAGGAGCAGCGGCTCAGGGACACCCTGGGTTTCCTGGACACCCGCTAATTCATAGGACCAACCGCTGTAAAGGGGGAGGCTGGGATGCCTGGGGCTCTGAAGAAACAGCTGTGTGGGTGGGTCACTGGCTGAACAGGCCTCACGGGGGGAGGATGGGGTTATTAGGCAGGGGACACGGTAAAACCCCGGAACTTTCCACTTCTCCTGGGACTCCTGGCGTTATTTTGATATCAGGAGCCATGGCTGGACAATCCCACCCCATCCTGTGACGTTATCTGGACCAAGTAATTCAAAAGGCCATTCAGGGTACTCCGTTCAGTCCAATATCTAACACCGTTATTTCCCAGGCCTCCCGTCTCTGAGTCTCCCCATTTAATCCTCCAAAATCAAACCAAAAGGATGCAGACTGCTGGGAGATGCCCTCAACAAAATGGGAGATTTGCCAACAGAATTCCACAGTGAGCCCAGAGCTCACCCACAGCACATGGCACAGTGAGGTGGCAGAAGGACAGAGGCAGAGGTGCCAGAGCTCGTTAGGGGAGCCGAGGGACATGAGAAGATGACACTGTCCCCGGCTGGGCCGGTGTCGGGGCGGAGAGGCGGGGGGATTCCACCCAGACTGCCTGCCTGGAGACAGAACAAGAAAGGGCTTCCGGAAGAGGAGAGCACAGATCTGGAATATTCAGGTGAAAAGGAAGGAAAGGAAGAAGTGAAAGGAAGAAAACAGAAAGAATAAGAAAGAAGTTACAGAGAGAATTCGAAGTTACCTGTTAGGCTGAGTGGTCCAGAGTCACGTACCTAAACCTTGCCCGATCCACAGGAGCTATCATCTGGGGGTTCCTCATCCCGGGGTACAGTGGGGTGAGGGTTGAAAAACCACGACCCATGGGCCAAAGCCGAGCTGCCTCCTGTTTTTGTATGACCCATCAGCTAAAAACAGTTTTTACATTTTTTAATGGTTGAAAAAAAAAATCGAAGAAAGAATAATACTTTGAGACACGTGAAAATTATATGGACTCTAAATTCCGGCATCCTTAAGCGAAGTTTTATTGGAACACAGCCAGGCTTATGGGTTTGCCTCTTGTCTGCGGCTGCTTTCCTGTTCCAACAACAGAGCTGAGCAGCTGAGACAGACCACACAGCCCGTGAAGCCTGAAACGTTTACTCCCTGGGCTTTATATAAAGCGTTAGCGGATGCTAAGCAGAGCTGGCCTTTAAGCCGCGGGCTCGGGTATGTTTTGGATCTTTCGATACAGGAGAAGAGGGAACAGGCCAGGGGAGCTGGAGAGGCAGAACCTGGTGCCACATGCATGTGTAAAGAGGCCGGGGGATTCCCTGGTGGTCCAGTGGTCAGGACTCCGCACTTTCACCGCTGAGGGCCCGGGTTCGATCCCTCATAGGGGAACTAATGATCCCACAGGCCGAGCAGTGTGGCCAAAAAAATAAAAATAAAAAATAAAGAGGCCAGTGCCCCATAATTCCTTAGGTGGCAGCCAAGGCAACACTGACCAGGGAGAGCTGGTGTCTTTGGCTTTTTATGGCCAAATATTATTATTTTTTTAAAGCGCAGCCTCATAATAAAATAGAATCTCAGAAATCTGTGCAATACGGTAGAATGGACACCCATCCTAGAAATCCTCCGCTGGGTTCTCGTTTAAAGAAAACCGTTAGGCGTGCTGTAGTCACCCCAGCTGGGAGAACCGAGATGCCCGGCCTGGGGCTAGGCTTCTCCCTGGCCATCCTGGGCCCGACAGGCTGGCCTCCAGCTGCCTTCCCAGAAAGGCCTCCCTCCTCCTGGCTGTTGAGGTCGATGTCTCACCTTAATCCTTGCTGGTTTTCAGGGGAATAAAACGCCCATCGTGTCCCCTTTGACTTTCCACCTTTTGCTCCTGGTTCTCAGGGAGGGACTGTAGATGGTGTCCTCACCTTTCCAGGTCTGTCTGGTCTCTCACAGGGCTGCTGCAGCCACACGCCATGCACAGCCCTCAGCTGACAGATGTCCCTCTTGGAGCGGTGTCTATAAAGCTGGTAGTTTCACAAAATGAGCCTCCCCCGCCCCGCCCCCGGCTGTGCACCAGAACACCGCCCAGGTGGCGGCGACTTCACGCACGTGTACACCTGTGTCCACGAACACACACTCACGGGGTGCCTGTGAGTCCCCTCCCACAATGTGCCCGGTCCTGGTCACTGTCAGACCAGCACGCTGGGCCCAGCGGTCAGTGGCCTGGCCCAGCTCCAATTGCCCACCATACAGGTTTATGATGTTTTTAATGTGTCTGTGTGTATGTATTTGTATTTATGGCAAAAGAAAGCTTAAAACTTACTTGACAATTTTTATATTTTATAATAAAAATGGTAACATCTTAAAAATGATATTGCAACAAAGCTCCCTTCCTAGTTGATGGCAGGGTAGGTGTCCTATCTTACTTTCAAAAAAGAACAAAGTGGGGGTGAGGTAGGGAAGGATGGGGAGTTTGGGGTTAGCAGATACAAACTAGTACGTATAGGATGGATAAACAACAAAGCCCTACCGTATAACACAGGGAACAATATTCAGTATCCTGTGATAGACCATAATGGAAAAGAATATGAAAAAGAATGTGTGTGTGTGTGTGTGTGTGTGTGTGTGTGTGTGTATGTAACTGAATCACTTTGCCATACAGCAGAAATTAACACATCATTGTAAATCAACTATACTTCAATAAATTTTTTTTAAAGAAATGAAATACAAAAGAATAAAAAAAAGAACAAAGAGAACTAGAGAAAGCAAGGTCCCAGTTGAGCGCTTTAGTTCCTAAGAAAAGAGCCACAAAGAGAAATTAGAATTATTCCTTTTTAGAAAGATTTTTTAATGTCCTGCCGCCAGCGCAGCAGCATGCATGCCCATGAATCTATCAGCTTATTGATGCCGGCGCTTATGGAACATCCGGGGCACATTTCCTGTGCTTCATGTCTGTTTTGTCAACCTATGTGTGCCCAGCACCCAGTGCGTTGCCTGACAAATAGGAAGAGCTCAATAAAAGGCCTAAAATATGTAATGAATAGTGTTGGCCTCAGAATCGACCCAAACTGAGGAAGGTCTGACGGCAACCAACCTGCAGGAGGCTTTTCTCTGCTGGAGGGAGTGAAGGAGGGAGGGTGTTGAGATGGAGGGAAGAGAGGCTTGCACCCCCCAACGGCAGGTAGGGGCCTGGGATGGGGTGGAAGCCTGATGTCTGTCCCAGACGCTGGTCTTCCTGCCCTGTGCCCCGGGCGTAGGTCTGAGCCCATGGGGAGAAGGGCTGCAGGCCGAGAGGGGAGGCGCCACGTGACACACAGCCCAACCCTGGCACCCGAGGGCCGAAGCCGGCAGCTCCCAGGAGGACAGCAGCCACGCTGAGCCGCTGGCCAGTCAGCAGCTGGAACCAGGAGGCACATTGCTGGAAGACAGGAGTGGAAGACCAGCACCAGATGGGACCAGATAGTTCCAGAACTTACATCTTTCGTGGGAACCCCTCTGGTACCCAGAAGGCCACCAGCCTGTAGAAACTCAGCTATCTTGTTCCTGCGAGTAATGAGCTGCAATTCTACATGATTTTAGGTGCAAATGAAGTGGTTACTGCTTGGGCCTCTCGAAGCTGGAAGTTCAGGATTGTTGCTCTTGCATCCTCCAGGGATCACTGGACCCCTAGGGGGTCTGGAGGGGAAGGAGTCCTGGCAGCTGCGTCCTGGCCTGGGTCACCGGCTGGGGCAGAACCGTTGATGGCTGGTGGCCTGGTGAGTCTTTGTCCCCCAAGGACCCAGGGAAAGTCGGGCCAGCAGCTTGCTTCCCCCAATTCCACCTTGCAAGTCATTTTGTTTGGAATCCAGATCTCCTATTTCAAGGCCTATTGCTAAGCAAATTTCTTAGACAGGATTTTTTAAGGCTCAAAATTCTAAAGGATTCTTAGCTACCAAATATCTTTTACCTGCTTGATGGTTTCCAGTTGCACTGAGATAGAGACAAGATGCCTCAACGTGGCGCTGATTTTATCAAAGCTGCTATGTTTCCCCACCTCCTTTTCCTTTCTGACACCATATCCTGGGCCCCGCCCCACACTACCAGACACACGCAGACTCATCACCGTCCTTGACAATTAGCTCGGCGTCCAGTAGATAATAAAGAAGAAATGAAATCTCCTGTCTCTGTCAGCCCATGTGGCTGGGCTTCTGTCCCCAGAACCTAAAGATATTAAGAACCGCCCAGCACGACTCACACTTTCCAGCTGGGATCTTACTCCCATCCCAGCGGCCAGTACTCACAGGGATCAGGCCTTGTTCACCTCTTACCGATACTTCACCAGTAATCTCTACTGTGATGGACGACACTGATTCCGGCACGGGCCTCTCCAATCCATTCTGTCCTCTTCCAGGAAGACCATCTACCCAACTGCCGGCCCTGCCACTTCATCTTCTTGACTGTAACAGGCTGAATAACGGTCCCCAAAGATATACAAGTGCTGTGATCCCTGGCCCCTGTGATATGACCTTTTATGGAAAAAGGGTGTTTGAAGATGTGATTAAAGTGAAAGATCCTGAGATGGGGAGATGATCCTGTATCATCCAGATGCACCCCACAAGTGCAATCACAGGTGTCCTCATAACAGGGGGGACAGAGGGAGAGGACGGACAGCACGGTTACAGAGGCAGAGACTGGAGTGCTGCGGTCACAGCCAGGAACACCAGCAGCCTCCAAAAGCTGGGGAAGGCCAGCAAGGGCCCTCCCGCAGAGCTTCTGGGGGGTGTGAGGCCCTGCCAACACTTTGATTTTGGACTTCTGGCCTCCAGAACTGTGAGAGAATATGTTTATTTTGTTTTAAGCCACCTGGCCTGTGATTTCTTATGGCAGCTGCAGGAAACACTGACCGAAACCCTGTTGCTCTAAACCATAAAGCCCTCAGCAGTCTGGAGTCTGGATATTCTTCAGACCCATCTCTCTCTGCCCCCACCACTTCATGCCTCGCCCCCCAACCCCCATGCTCACGCTGACAGCCTGAGAGCTCCCACTGACGCTGCTCTGCCCACCTGGGGAAGGTCTGCACACAGCTCTTGTGTCACCTTGAAAATCGTCTGCTCTCTGAAGCCTCAACCATCTGCTCTACCTGTTCAGGGTATTTGGTTCTAAGTTCCCCGTGTATCCTACAACTTGCCCGTTTTTCTAATTATGTGTCTTCTACTAAACTGTAAGGTCCTTAAAGGGCAGGGACTGAAGGCCCTCTGTTCTTAGCACAGTGTGTGTCATAGAGTGGAAGGCTGGCAAACGTTTCCCTATTTAAATAAAATTGCTTCTGTGCAACCGTTTTATACTGATGCTCATGGCCTCCTTCAAACTTGCCTCTTTTAGCTTCTGGCACACCTTCTCCCACGGTCCCCTGGGACCCAGTGATGGTCTTTCCTCATTCTTCTTCACTGGCCTTCACGCCCTGCCCGCCTCACTTGCTTAGAGGTCGGTCTTCAGTCTTCCTTCTTTCGCCCCGACACTGACACTCTTTCTGAGTGATTTGGGCCACCCCCTGTGTTGCTGGCTTCCAAACATAGTTCCCTGCCTCCTCTGGACTCTTTCCCACTAGAAATTTCTGCACAGATGTCCCCCAGGCACATTGAGCCTAACATGTCAAAAATTATTTTCTTCTCATCTTT
Organism: Physeter macrocephalus; assembly: GCF_002837175.3. NCBI lineage: Eukaryota > Metazoa > Chordata > Mammalia > Artiodactyla > Physeteridae > Physeter > Physeter macrocephalus. The sequence continues at coordinate 643,862 of NC_041233.1, read as the reverse complement.
CCTGCCTATGAATCTGGACCAGCAGGGCCCCTGGGCTAGGATTCTAGAAGCTGAAGCAGGACCCAGGGAAGAGCAGGATGGAGCCAGGCAGGCTGGGGGCTGTGCAGTCAAGGACGTCCAAGGTCACTGTCCGTGGGAAATTTCAAAGGAAGCTTCTCTTCCAAAGGGCTCAACGGAGACCCCAACCAAGACACCAAAAACAGGCCAGTGGGGAGGGGCTTCCAGGAGGGACCCCGCATGTGGAAGTACTCTGCAGAAGCAAAGACCCCAGAGGCTTCTCAGGGGCACTTTAAGATGTCACTTTGAATGACATCCACCCCTCCTGCATCTCCTCTTTCCTTTCACTCAGCTGTCCAACTAGAAGCCTCAAAGTCACCCTCGTCCTCTTCTTGCCTCTAGCCCGCAGTGGCGAGCAGGTTCTGTGGAAGGCGCCCCTGAGCATCTCCCCTCACCCCCCACACCTCTTCTTGTCTCTAGCTGGAACCAAAGGAAGCTCTCTTCCCACACCCATCACTCCCAACTTGCCCAAATCCAAATCTGCCTTAAAACTTACTCTCCTTCTGCCTCCAGGGTGAAATCTGAACTCCTAAGCAGGACGCCCGAATCCTTCACCCAGGCAGCCCTGCCCCTCCTCAGCCTTGCCTGCTGCGAAGCCCCCTCTCACCTTAAACCCTGTCTTTCCCAGCCTCCCTTGCCTCTTCTGCCTGCACATTCTGGCTCATCTTCGGGAACTCTACCCCAGTGCCCTTCTGTTCCCATCCCCCCACCCTGTGCCTTCTGGCAGGTCCCCATTTTCTGGGCTCTGTGATGCTTCACACTCGCCTTCTGGGTCACTTATCACACTATTCTGGGATATTTGTTTCCATATCCATACACCTCAGCTTCGTGAATCCACAGATAACTTCTTTATCTTTTTAATTAATTAATTAATTAATTAATTAATTTTATTTTTGGCTGTGTTGGGTCTTCGTTGCTGCGCGCGGGCTTTCTCTAGTTGTGGCGAGCGGGGGCTACTCTTCGTTGCAGTACGCATGCTTCTCATTGCAGCGGCTTCCCTTGTTGCGGAGCATGGCGGAGCACGGGTTCTAGGCGCGCGGGCTTCAGTAGTTGTGGCATGAGGGCTCGGTAGTTGTGGCTCGTGGGCTGTAGAGCGCAGGCTCAGTAGTTGTGGCGCGCAGGCTTAGTTGCTCTGCGGCACGTGGGATCTTCCCAGACCAGAGATCAAACCCATGTCCCCTGCGTTGGCAGGCAGATTCTTAACCACTGCACCACCAGGGAAGTCCCAAGATAACTTCTTAAAAACTTTCATACTCCTAGAGTAGCTTGGAACCCAGCACACGGCAGACACTTCGGTATTTGTGAAATGAGTGAACAGGATGTAAGCAAAGGTGATAACTCAGGACAGAAAGGAAGAAAACATGCCTGTAAGACAGGCCCCAGTGACTCCATACTTCGCTTTCTTAGTCCACTTGGGCTGCTATAACAAAACGCCATACGCTGGATGGCTAGTAAAGAACAGAGAGTTGTTCCAGTTGTGAAAGCTGGAAGTCCAAAATCAAGGTGGCAGCAGATTCGGTGTCTGGTGAGGCTGCTTCCTCACAGACGGCCGTCCTCTCATTGTGTCCTCATGGGTTGATAGGGGCAGAGAGCTCTCTGGGGCCTCTGTTATGAGGGCACTAATTCCATTTGTGGGGGCTCTGCCCTCATGACCTAATCACCTCCCAAAGGCCCACCTCCTAATACCATCACTTTGGGGGTTAGGGTTTCAACACTTGAATTTGGAGGGACACAACATGTAGTCCATCGCACTCCCCAAGAACTCCCATTGACTAGGCATCCACCTCAGGGAGAAAAGTTTTCTTAGCTTGTCCCGGGAGCAGGACAAGAGGTCAGGGAGTGAACAGTCCCTGTGCTTTGTCTGGGGCTGGACATTAGGGATGAGGTCAGAGAAACTGACAAAGGCTGATGGAAACATGAGCGTGTTCTGCAAATGCAGAGCTGGGTGTCATCTTCATGCACAGCTGAGAGACCAAGGTCCAGAGGAGCCACGTGACTGACCCAATGAAGTGACGGGTGTGTTTATCCCAAAGCAGGTGGACAGAAGGTAGGAAAGCAGCAGAGGGAGAGGGGAGTGGATGGAGCCAGAGGGGAAGCTAAGTCGATTTAAACCAAAGCACTCCAGACAGCTTTCCTCTCCTCAGTAGACATTTATTCCTCAAAGACACCTAGAGTTCATTGTGTGTGTTGCTTTATAAAGAGCTTTTTTCACGTGTATATTCCATAAACAAGTATTTATCTGTCTCTTCCACTGGATTAAGAGCTCCAGAGGAAGGGGGCACACTTCTCCATCCTTCAGTCCCCACCGCACCACTCCACGCACCCCCAGTACACCCTCGGTACCCGCACAGTCACACAGTGTCCCCACTGCAGGCCTGCTCTGGCATCTGAAAGCCTGAGGTCGTCTTACGGATAACCAGCGCTGCCGGTGTGGAGCAGCACCTCTCATCCTGCCTGTTCACGGTATTTTTCTCCTGTTCCTCTTCCAGTTCCAGTTCTCCTGACCAGACTTGCCCTGTCACCTCACCCCCATTGACCGGATTTCATCTGGAAGCATCCTTTCCCCTCCCCCACCCGGGTTTTCTCTCAGGTTCCCTAACTTTGCCTTGAAACAAAGACACCTCTCCAACAATGGACAGCATCACCTTCGCCTTGGCTTAGCTTACAGCTCCCGGGTTCATTGTGTTTCCTTATCCCGTTATGGGGAGGAGGGCTGAACAGGGAAGAGCTTCCCTAAAACAGCAGCCAACCGGCCGGCCCTGGGAGCTGGTCATTTGCCTTTGCTCTCGGGTCCATCCCTTACCCTCCCCTGCTGGCCCCGCCCCCAGGGAGGTGAGCAGACCATGCAGAGTCTGATGCCCACAGAGGATAGTCTAGGCACCAAGGCCTCTCGGAAGACACTGAGACCCACGGAGAGCTATTTCACTGACGGGTAAAAGAGGTGACAGAGGCTACGTGTGCATGTAGCCAGGCGCACAGCATGAACACGGGCGTCCTTCTGTCTTCCACTCTAGAACAGAGAGATGGAGATGGCAACAAGCCCCCCAAGCAGTGTCCATGCCGCAGAGCCCGCCCTGGAACCAGCTCTACATGGATGCTTCCAGAATCTTCCCCAGGCATGTTAAGGTTCCAGGGGAGGACTACACTGTCCTCAGGGTCAGTATTCATGTGGACACGGGCGGTGCCACCCGGCCCCCTTTATCAGACCTCACCATGTCTCTCAGGAGGGGAGGGAGCCAGGGGCTCTCCCTGGATGACACAGATTGCAGCACACACTCAGAGCCGTGTACCTGCTCTGCGGGCGTGGAAGAGAGCCCCCGGGCCCCCGTGATGTAGAAGTCCACTCCCTTCAGCAGCCAGGGCAACCTTTGTCCCAGGAGCAGGGGAACCTCAATTCACTGAGTTTTAAAAGAAGGTGAGAAAGAAGGTGAGGAACTGGGAGGATAAAGCTGCTCCAGACGCTGGAAGGGGCGACTCTGTCCACACTGACAGGCCTCCACGCCTGCGGGGGCCCTGACCCTCCTGACAGCCTGTGGGGGTCGTCGTCCCCTCCTGATGCAAGAACCATGAGGCTCACAGGACCGTGTGACTTTTGCCAGGGCCCCAATCCACCTCGGCACAGCTTGGTCCAGGGGGAGGGAGGGTCCACAGGCCCCCAGAGTCTGGGGGACGCGAGGAGGAGCAAGCTGAGGTCCCCTGCTCCGCTGGCGTTTGTCCCCCCATCCAAGTGAATGGAGCTTTGGGAAGGGAGCCCTAGGAGCTGGGAGAGGCTGCCCAGGGCCACCCCCCTCTGAGTGGCCAGGGAGAACCTCTCTGGATGAGGGCCCCGAGGACTCAGCCAAACAGAGCAGACAAGGAGGCACGAGGACACAGAGCAGCAGGTCCCAGAGGGAGCACCGCCAGCCCCCATGCCCGTCGAGGAGAACGGGGAGAGGACTCAGCGTCGGGCGGGAGGGCCTTGGAGGCCAGGGTCAAATGTTTGCTGGGAGCAATTTTAAGGCTTTGAGCAAGGGAGTCACTTGGCAGATTTTCGTTAAGACACAGCCATCGCTCAGATAACCGGAAGATGGATGGGAAGGGAGCAGAGCAAGAGACAGACCAGTTGGGAGGCTCTTACAACAGGCAGGTGAGCGGGGGCGGGGGTGGGGGTCTGGTCCAAGATGGGGTGGGGAGGAGAGGAGGGACTGGACTACAAATATTCAGAAGGTAAAGAGGAGCGGAGACAAGGGGAGGCCCCAGATGACCCGGTTCACGATAGGGGGCTCTCCGCTGGAGACGGGCAGTGGAGGGGAGGGGCGCGGTGAGCACAAAGCCAGCCTCTGGCTCCCGTGTTCCGCAGCAGTGGTCGGCGCGATGGGGCCGTGCGCTGGCAGAGAGCAGACTCCAGCAGAGGGACGATCACGCCTCAAGGAGAGACACACCCGAGCAAAGCCAGGTTGCGTAATTCTCTGAACAAGCTGAGGGTAGCCTGGCCGGGGGCTCCCAAAGGGTGGGGGTGGGACCCACCTACCCCAGACAGAGCTGGGGGCACGCAGGCTCCACACGATGTGATGGAGAGCTCGGCATCTCCATCTGTGCCCACAGGTGAGCATGGGGCGTCCCGTTGGCCAGGCTGTTGACTTGACTGGGGGTGACTCTGTTGACGCTGTTTCTTTCCCTGATGCTGACCCCCTCTCCTTTCACACCATCCCCTCCACCCAGGAGCCAGTGCCTGCATCCTCGGGAAAGAGCAGAGCACACTGCTCAAGTGCCCAGGAGCCCGGGCCTGGGCTTGCTGGGACCACGTGCCCCTAGCAGCCCACCCATCCCGGGCCTGCTCCCAGGGTCCTCCTGGTGTTACTACCCGGGGCATCTCGAGCCACCCACGCAGGGTCCCAGGAAGGCTGGGTCTGTGCTGGGCTCTCTCACTCTCCCACCCACCCAGAGGCCAGGTTTTCTGCTCTCCCCCAGCTGCAGCTTCAGCTTCAACCCTGCCCACCTTTCCAACCTGCAAAAGAACCTGCTTCAGTAGATACCGGAGAGCAGTTTTAAGCTCTAGGGCGTGAGATGTGGGTCAGTGAGATGGAGCCAGCCTGTTCCATGTCCAGGCTCTACTTGTCCCCCCACGTCGGGGTCCTGAAATGGTTTCTTATCCTTACAGTTTATGCTGACAGTGATAAGCACTGTTTTCAAACTTCTTGCTAGAATTCTTTGTGTTTAGTCATAGGAAGAAAATTAATTCCCAAGAGTAATTCAAATTAATTCATCATCTTAGCATTTTACCTATCTTCATGCTGGGCAACATGAAATTGTCCCTATTTGATCATTCTGACCTACACAATGACAGTTTCTTCTGGTTCAACCTAATATTTTCAACCACCGATGGAATTCCTACTTATATAGATGGGTTGGGAGGAAGATTTGCTTGAGAAGGTAACAATAGAACCCCTCTTCGGGAGGGAACCCTCTTTTCTTTGGGGAAATCCCTTCATGGGCATTTGCAAAAGATGAGAGATGGCCGAAAGCTAGAGGAAGCGAAAATTGCTCTGCTTAATCAAATCATGACCTTCTCAACCTATTTCTGTTTTGTTCTGCTTTATTCTGTTGTCTCAAACAGAGGAATTTCGTTTTCTCTGCCGGAGAAGAGAAAAAGCCCTGCAGGCTGGACCGGGGACTGGGGGGAGGGGGGCTCCAGAAGCACCCTGCACAGACCACTTCCTGAACGGAGGGAACGCGGTCCCCCCCGAACACAAGCATCCCTGGGACCTCTCATAAATACCACACCACAGGGCCGGCATTAGCCATCCCGCAGTTTCATGTGTGACCGTAGAAGGCTGGCGGATTTGGGGACATCTGGAATACTTCATTCTGAAAACCCAAATCACCTGACCTCACAGCTTACGTCATCGTGACCGGGACTTCGTTCTCTCAGGAAACCCCTGCCTGGCAAAGTAAAAGTTCCAAATAACTGTGTTTCAAGAAATTCCTGCCAAAATCCATTCAAAGGAACATAAAACTATTAGACCTTTCAATAGATAACATTAACGCCTATTTACACCCCAAGATTCTTTGAAACTCTTGCCTCAAAGCCCTCTTATTGCTATCTGTGTTCCAATCCTAACTCTGATATCATGAACTTTACCCAGTTCACACTAACTCCCCACCCCAGCATTGAAAGAGCCTCTTATCACAAGCACTGCAATTGAAACTGTGATTAAAAATCTTCCAACAAACAAAAGCCCAGGACCAGATGGCTTCACAGGCGAATTCTATCAAACATTTAGAGGAGAGCTAACACCTATCCTTCTCAAACTCTTCCAAAAGACAGCACAGGGAGGAACACTCCCAAACTCATTCTATGAGGCCACCATCACCCTGATACCAAAACCAGACAAAGATGTCACAAAGAAAGAAAACTACAGGCCAATATCACTGATGAACATAGATGCAAAAATCCTCAACAAAATACTAGCAAACACAATCCAACAGCACATTAAAAGGATCATACACCATGATCAAGTGGGGTTTATTCCAGGAATGCAAGGATTCTTCAATATACGCAAATCAATCAACGTGATACACCATATCAACAAACTGAAGAAGAAAAACCATATGATCATCTCAATAGATGCACAGAAAGCTTTTGACAAAATTCAACACCCATATATGATAAAAACCCTG
>NC_041233.1:632097-635896 GCF_002837175.3 Physeter macrocephalus | reverse complement strand
GCCAACAAATACATGAAAGAATGCTCAACATCATTAATCATTAGAGAAATGCAAATGAAAACTACAATGAGATATCATCTCACACTGGTCAGAATGGCCATCATCAAAAAATCTAGAAACCATAAATGCTGGAGAGGGTGTGGAGAAAAGGGAACACTCTTGCACTGCTGGTGGGAATGTAAATTGATACAGCCACTATGGAGAACAGTATGGAGGTTCCTTAGGAAACTACAAATAGAACTACCATACGACCCAGCAATCCTACTACTGGGCATATACCCTGAGAAAACCATAATTCAAAAAGAGTCATGTACCAAAATGTTCATTGCAGCTCTGTTTACAATAGCCAGGACATGGAAGCAACCTAAGAGTCCATCAACAGATGAATGGATAAAGAAGATGTGGCTCATATATACAACGGAATATTACTCAGCCATAAAAAGAAATGAAACTGAGTTGTTTGTAAAGAGGTGGATGGACCTGGAGTCTGTCATACAGAGTGAAGTAAGTCAGAAGGAGAAAAACAAATACCGTATGCTAACACATATATATGGAATCTAAGAAAAAAAAATGTCATGAAGAGACTAGGGGTAGGACGGGAGTAAAACACAGACCAACTAGAGCATGGACTTGAGGATATGGGGAGGGGGAAGAGTAAGCTGTGATGAGGTGAGAGATTGGCATGGACATATATACACTACCAAATGTAAAATAGATAGCTAGTGGGAAGCAGCCACATAGCACAGGGTGATCAGCTCGGTGCTTTGTGACCACCTAGAGGGGTGGGATAGGGAGGTGGGAGGGAGGGAGATGCAAGAAGGAGGTGATATGGGAACATATGTATGTGTATAACTGGTTCACTTTGTTGTAAGGAGCTGTGATGAGGTGAGAGATTGGCATGGACATATATACACTACCAAATGTAAAATAGATAGCTAGTGGGAAGCAGCCACATAGCACAGGGTGATCAGCTCGGTGCTTTGTGACCACCTAGAGGGGTGGGATAGGGAGGTGGGAGGGAGGGAGATGCAAGAAGGAGGTGATATGGGAACATATGTATGTGTATAACTGATTCACTTTGTTGTAAAGCAGAAACTAACACACCATTGTAAAACAGTTATACTCCAATAAAGATGTTAAAAAAAATTTTTAAAATTAAAAAATTTAAAAAAAAGAAAGATCATCTTAAACCCTCCCCCAAATCCTGGTAAATACCCCCACTCTGACTCCCCTCTCTGAGATGCTATTCAAACTCCCAAGGCCACGCTGCCCCGACCACGTCCGCAGTGGACTTGGCCCCCAGCAAGTCCTGTGGCGGTGTTTTCAGGGAACCTGGATTTGCTCAGAGCAGCTGTGCTGGATGCTAGGGGGTACAAAAGTCAAAAAACCCGAAGTTCTGCGTCCTTGCTTTATGGAGCTTACCTGACGGTGCTGCAGATATACATCCAACCACTCATCACAAGTTAGTCAAAGATTGATCATAATCATTTAAGCACCATTGTGGTAAATGCTACTAAAGAGGGCCCCAAAGAGGGGCAGCGCTGGCCAGGCTCGTGGGAAGCTGGGGCTTGTGGAGGAGCGACGGGGCTGAGCCTGCCAGGGAAGTGGGTGAGGCTGGTTTTCACAGTGGGGCAGGGCGGGGGCCCCAGAGGGTCTCAGGCTTAGTAAAAGGGACCCTCATTTGCAAAGTGGGAGAAGCCTGCCTCAGCCCACAGCAAGGAGACTTCAGAATCTGGACTGTGCACAGCAGTGCCTCACATACGGAAGGACTCGGAGGGGCTGGGGAGGGCCAGGCAGCAGAGCGGGGAGAGGCCCAGAGGGGAGCCAGGGGCAAGGGTGCTCAAGATGTAATCCTGAGACATGGTTGTGAGCTGGGACAGGAATGGATGGTGAGGCAGGTGGTTCTCAAGGCCAAGTTACAGGCCTCTCTGGACTTTCAAAGAAGAGTCCCCAGGGGCCTGGACTGATGCCACGGGGGGAGGGATACTGAAGCGGGGCAGACGTGAGGTTATAGAATAAAGTCCACCCAGTGCCCTATGATGACCTGTGGGAAGTGGGGGGGATGGATGGGGGGCAGGCTTTAAGTGACCTGAAGTCCTGTCCAGATTCTAAACTCTAGAAGATTGTAAAGGGAGGGTCTGGTGCTGGGATATGAAAGCATATGGCCAGTCCCTGCAACAAAGTGCAAGATTGGTCTCAGTCCACTTCAGACCTAGGGACACATACAGATTGAAAATGAGGGGATGGAAAAAGATATTCCAGGCAAATGGAAATCAGAAGAAAGCTGGAGTAGCAATTCTCATATCAGACAAAATAGACTTTAAAATAAAGATTATTACAAGAGACAAAGAAGAACACTACATAATGCTCAAGGGATTGATCCATGAAGAAGATATAACAATTGTAAATATTTATGCACCCAACATAGGAGCACCTCAATACATAAGGCAAATACTAACAGCCATAAAAGGGGAAATCAACAGTAACACAATCATAGTAGGGGACTTTAACACCCCACTTTCACCAATGGACAGATCATCCAAAATGAAAATAAATAAGGAAACACAAGCTTTAAATGATACATTACACAAGATGGACTTAATGGATATTTATAGGACATTCCATCCAAAAACAACAGAATACACATTCTTCTCAAGTGCTCATGGAACATTCTCCAGGATAGATCATATCTTGGGTCACAAATCAAGCCTTGGTAAATTTAAGAAAATTGAAATTGTATCAAGTACCTTTTCTGACCACAATGCTATGAGACTAGACATCAATTACAGGAAAAGATCTGTATACAAACACATGGAGGCTAAACAATACACTACTTAATAACGAAGTGATCAATGAAGAAATCAAAGAGGAAATCAAAAAATACCTAGAAACAAATGACAATGGAGACACGACGACCCAAAACCTATGGGATGCAGCAAAAGCAGTTCTAAGAGGGACGTTTACAGCAATACAATCCTACCTTAAGAAACAGGAAACATCTCGAATAAACAACCTAACCTTGCACCTAAAGCAATTAGAGAAAGAAGAACAAAAAACCCCCAAATTTAGCTGAAGGAAAGAAATCATAAAGATCAGATCAGAAATAAATGAAAAAGAAATGAAGGAAATGATAGCAAAGATCAATAAAGCTAAAAGCTGGTTCTTTGAGAAAATAAACAAAACTGATAAACATTAGCCAGACTCATCAAGAAAAACAGGGAGAAGACTAAAATCAATAAAATTAGAAAAGAAAAAGGAGAAGTAACAACTGACACTGCAGAAATACAAAAGATTATGAGAGATTACTACAAGCAACCCTATGCCAATAAAATGAACAACCTGGAAGAAATGGACAAATTCTTAGAAATGCACAACCTGCCGAGACTGAACCAGGAAGAAATAGAAAATATGAACAGACCAATCACAAGCACTGAAATTGAAACTGTGAATAAAAATCTTCCAACAAACAAAAGCCCAGGACCAGATGGCTTCACAGGCGAATTCTACCAAACATTTAGAGAAGAGCTAACACCCATCCTTCTCAAACTCTTCCAAAAGATAGCAGAGGGAGGAACACTCCCAAACTCATTCTATGAGGCCACCATCACCCTGATACCAAAACCAGACAAAGACGTCACAAAGAAAGAAAACTACAGGCCAATATCACTGATGAACATAGATGCAAAAATCCTCAACAAAATACTAGCAAACAGAATCCAACAGCACATTAAAAGGATCATACACCATGATCAAGTGAGGTTTATCCCAGGGATGCAAAGATTCTTCAATATATGCAAAT
>NC_041233.1:622618-631688 GCF_002837175.3 Physeter macrocephalus | reverse complement strand
TGGTGTTAGGGATTGTTCTAATTTCATACTTTTACATGTAGCTGTCCAGTTTTCCCAGCACCACTTATTGAAGAGGCTGTCTTTTCTCCACTGTATATCCTTCCCTCCTTTATCAAAGATAAGGTGACCATATGTGTGTGGGTTTATCTCTGGGCTTTCTATCCTGTTCCATTGATCTATATTTCTGTTTTTGTGCCAGTACCATACTGTCTTGATTACTGATAGTATACATAGAGAATCCTAAGGATGCTACCAGGAAACTACTAGAGCTAATCAATGAATTTGGTAAAGTAGCAGGATACAAAATTAATGCACAGAAATCTCTGGCATTCTTATACACTAATGATGAAAAATCTGAGAGTGAAATTAAGAAAACACTCCCATTTACCATTGCAACAAAAAGAATAAAATATCTAGGAATAAACCTACCTAAGGAGACAAAAGACTTGTATGCAGAAAACTATAAGACACTGATGAAAGAAATTAAAGATGATACAAATAGGTGGAGAAATATACCATGTTCTTGGATTGGAAGAATCAACATTGTGAAAATGACTCTACTACCCAAAGCAATCTACAGATTCAATGCAATCCCTATCAAACTACCACTGGCATTTTTCACAGAACTAGAACAAAAAATTTCACAATTTGTATGGAAACACAAAAGACCCCGAAGAGCCAAAGCAATCTTGCGAAAGAAAAACGGAGATGGAGGAATCAGGCTCCCTGACTTCAGACTATATACTACAAAGCTACAGTAATCAAGACAGGGCTTCACTGGTGGCACAGTTGTTGAGAGTCCGCCTGCCAATGCAGGGGACATGGGTTCGTGCCCCTGTCCGGGAAGATCCCACATGCCGTGGAGCAGCTGGGCACATGAGCCATGGCCACTGAGCCTGTGCGTCTGGAGCCAGTGCTCTGCAATGGGAGAGGCCACAACAGTGAGAGGCCCGCGTACCGGAAAAAAAAAAAACAAAACATGAAAATGGATGAATTCAGTAAATAAGTGCATGTAAATAGAAAAGAGAGAGAACCAAGAATGAATCCTAGAGAACTCCATGGTTAGAGATGGGCAAGATGACGAGGAACCAACAAAGGAGGTTAGGAAGAAATAGGCAGGGAGGAGGGCAATTAGTACTGTGTTTTTTTGAAGATAAGGGCAGAATATGTTTCAGGAAAGAAAGAATAAACATCTGGGCCATGTACTGCAAATCAGTCAAATAAAATAAAGGCTAAGTTTTAACCGCTGGGTTTAGCAACAGCAGGATCACTTGTGATTTAATTAGTGGCAGTTTTAGTGTAGTACAGGCCTGAAAAGTCTGGAGGAAGTAGGTTGAAGAGAGAATGTGGGCAGAGGTATTGGAGAAAATCTGAGACTTTCGAAAAAGATAATGAAAGAAATGTTGGTGATAGCTAGAAAGGAAGAGGAGTCGAGTGATGGTGTTAAATGTGTTTGTAGGATGATGCAAAATATCCAATCAAGAGGAAAACATTGACTGATTCAGAATAAGGTAGGAAATTATTGTATAATTATCTTTGATTAGATTGGGGGTGGTGGGAAGTTATTGGAACTAGTATACTAGTGGAGAGGTGGGCTTTTGTTGTAAAAAAGGATTGTCCACCTATAGTAACAAGAGTGCCTACAAAGAGTATGAGCACAGATGCAAGTATTTACGTAGATACAACAATAGGACTTATGGAAGTTTTCTTCTTACAGTTTCAATTTTCTGAAATCTAAAGCAAGTTCAGGAGCTGAGAGTTAGAATAAGGAAGGAGGTACTGTGAACTTGACAAGAGATAAAAGGCTATGAAATTAATGACCAGGAGGGTGAAAGAGTGAATGTGCTAGGACAATATTGTGAGATTGGCAGGTAGCATCTGGGACACATTTGAGGTTAATGATAATTACTTTAAATTAAGGCAGTCAGCATTGCTGCGGATTTTTTCCAGATTCCGCAAGTTGCAAGGTTGGAGAAATGAAGTGAGTAGAAAGTTGGATTTAAATGACCAGGGTATAATTTAGCCTGATCACCTTTCACATAATCACCTATCACTGCTCTGATTCCTCGGAGACGCAAGAGGGAGGAGATATGGGGACATATGTATATGTATAGCTGATTCACTTTGTTATAAAGCAGAAACTAACACACCATTGTAAAGCAATTATACTCCAATAAAGATGTTAAAAAAAAAAAAAAGATTGGTCTCAGAAATGCAGGTGCAATGGATGGATCTGGGCTGCCAGGTCGGGGCCGAGTGGCTTGATTCCGAGCTGCTGCCGGCCGTTCTGTCAGGAGCATCCTCTTCATTCATCTAATAAAAGCGACACTGGCCAGGCCCACGTCTGCGGCGGGGGGGCGGGGCGGGGGTGGGTGGCGAGGGGGGAGGGACTCAGGGAAGAGAAACAAGTCAGAGACAAGAACTGGAGAAGGACAAAGGCAAGTTCAGGGGATGGGAGAGCAGAACCCCCGCGGGATGGGGACTCCTTTGTGGGTGAGTGGGAGATGAGGTTGGGACAGCAGGCGGGGACTTCAGGAGGAGAGCCCGGGGGAGAACCAGAGGCCGCCTGGAGGGGTCTGGAGCAGCAAGGGGTTTATTAAAAGCAATGTCTCAGCCGGGACCGCGTGGCGTGTGAGGGGTTGCAAGACCTCCGGGCGGCTCTGGCCTTCCACACCTGGGGCCTCAGGTTGGCGCAGGGCGGTGGCCGCAGGACGGCAGGGACAGGCCGGAGGGGAATCCCGGGGTCTCCCGATAGAGGGAGGGTGTGAAGGGGAGGAGAGGTCACTGAGGTAGAGTGGCCAGGAAAGTGGAGGTGCTGGGGGCAGACAGAAGACCCTAGAAAAGAGAGCTCCGGAGGTGAGGTCACCCCAGCCTCAGCATGGGACATGTTGAGCTCGCAGAGGATGGTGTGACTTCCAGTAGGGCTGGATCAAAGCGAGGCCCAAAGACGTCTATTCCCCCACTAGACTGGACGCTGACGGAGATCCAGACCCTCGGACAGGCTGTCAGGTCCCGCGTGCCCATTACTCGTCCACGTGTGCTGGTCTTGCCTGTGTCTAATTGGTCGACCGTCCAACAGCAGCTGGGGAGGTGGCCGTGGCTACGGTGCCAGCCACCACACCACCTGTCCAGGTGCGAAGCCTTGTCCCCGTGCTGAGCATCAGGATGGGTGTGATCAAGCCCACCTGACGGAGGAGGTGTTCGATGACCTCTTCAGCCCCTGGAGCAGAATCAGACCTTGGACCCATGCACTCTGCTGCCAGAGACTGTACTCCGGCCTGTGGTGGCCCCGCTCTGGGTGGGCCAGGCGGTCAGTGCAGATTCGTGAGTCACGAGAGAGGAGGGGAGACCTCAGCCACCGGGACAGGCAAGAAAACAGACACAGGAGCCAAGGCCGTGCACCTTCCCTCCCACTTAGGGGTAAAAGGGGTGGGAGAAATTGTCATCCTGTCCTCCCCTCCGTCCCCACCCTCACCCCTGGGACAGGACAGAGCAGGCTACCTCACCTCTTAGGAATTAGGTGCTTACGGGGCTTCTTATTGAGCTCTATCCTGGATGACTCATCTGGGCTGTAAGACAGTCAAAGTCTAAGGTGCTGGCTGAAGGCTAATTTGTTGAACTTTTGAGCTCTTAAATGAATGACAGTACATCCATCATTCCTGTGGAGGTGACCTTCCAAAAACATCTCTCTCTGTCTCTACACACACACACACACACACACACACACACACACACACAAACACGTGCGTGCGCACTCCTCTAAAGAATTCTGGGAGTAATCATAAATAAGATAAGAAGACTTCTAGTCCCTGGGAGGGCCTGGCGTCTGTCTCTGAAACAAAAGCTCTGGTCTTCAGGCAGTTGTCAGATGAGCTGCGCCCACCTCTGAAACAGATGTCCCTGGCCACTGTCACGAACACGTAACATTCCGATGGAGCTAAATTCTCCAAAAGCACAGGGAATAAGCAGCACGGTGTGTGTGTGTTGGGGGGTGGGGGGTGGGGGGAGCAAGTGACACGTGTCCCTATCAGAACAAAAGATGATGAAAAAACAATGCAATGGACCTAAAACTCCTTTCCTAACCATCTGTGCTGCTTAAATCACAACAGAGAAGCACACTGAGAAACAGTCGTTCTCACGAGGATTCTCGTCTATTTCACCGCGTCTGTTTAAGCGCATTCTTACCCCACAGTTGCTGGGATGTCAGGAGCAGCTAGAGTCTTACTCAGCCAGGCTGTGCCTTGCCCTGCCCTGCCCTGCCCTTGGTAGCTGCCTCCCCAGTGAGCTGACATCCAGGTTATTTTACTTCTGAGATGCAATAGGCTTTCGACTGAGACAAAGAGCCTTTTCGTTCTGTGTGATTTGACTCTAATTTGGTTTTGGTTTTTGTTTAATTCTGCACATGGGCTCGGCGAGCAGCTGACTTTTGCCGGACTATCTTGTCAATGTTGACAACTCCCTTACTTATTTGCTGTGGAAAATCCTCCTGTTGTGAATACAGCATCAGATTCAGGGCTCATACCCGCCTGGCTGCTGCCTACCACCTTTTCCAGTTAAGAAGACGCTCGGGACTTCTCCAGTGGCACAGTGGTTAAGAATCCGCCTGCCAATGCAGGGGACATCAGTTCGAGCCCTGGTCCAGGAAGATCCCACGTGCCCCGGAGCAACTAAGCCGGTGCGCCACAACTACTGAGCCTGCGCTCTAGAGCCTGTGAGATACAGCTACTGAAGCCCGCGTGCCTGGAGCCCATGCTCCGCAACAAGAGATGCCACCGCAATGAGAAACCCACGCGCCGCAACTGGTGAACGCCCGCGCGCAGCAACGAAGACACAATGCAGCCAAAAATATATAAATAAATAAATAAATTTCAAAATAAAAATAATGTGAGATACAGCTACTGAAGCCCGCGTGCCTGGAGCCCATGCTCCGCAACAAGAGAAGCCACCGCAATGAGAAACCCACGCGCCGCAACTGGTGAACGCCCGCGCGCAGCAACGAAGACACAATGCAGCCAAAAATATATAAATAAATAAATAAATTTCAAAATAAAAATAAAAAAAGAAGAAGACGCTTTCTGTGAGCTCCACCAAGGGCAGGGTCCTGTGCCACGTGATGGGGATGTGGGGCCCAGGATCAAGGTCCAGGATCACACAGGCATGGCCTGCACCGGTGTCCAGCGGCCCTGTGTCCCGCCCTTGTTTCTAAGACATCCTGAGCTGTGGGCAGCAGACATTCATGCTTGGTCCCCTGTGTTACTGGCTCTGCCTTGGTCCCTCCACGTGCAGGATGTGGCTCTGCAACCACATAAATTGACTTGCTTCCTTTCTGGTCATTATCTGTTCACCATGCAACTCACCTACCGCCATGTCCTTTGGGCTCCTACTTTCTGTCTTGATCCTTAAAGTGGGCCTCCCTGGACTGGAGCCCTTGGGGACTCAGCACATCATTGCACACCAGCCACTTCTGATCCTCCACCTACAGAGGTGCAAGGTGGTCTTTGGAAACACATGATTCAATCTAGTAAGCGATTTTTCCAGAATTCGCCCAGAGTAGAATGTTCATTCCATAGTATCATAGAACAAAGCACCAGGTTCTTGAATGTTCTTGTGGTTCTGCAGGTTCTTAATTGTGGAAATGCAGATTCCTGGGTCACATGCCAGACTTCCTGAGTCAGGACCCCTTGGGGATGGAGCCGAGGGACCTGCACTTTCACAATCTCCCCAGGTGTGTCTTATATCTACTGAAGTTCGAGAACATGCAGGGCAAGACGTGCAGAGCAGGCCAAGTCTCAGGAAGCTTGCAATAGTACAGAAGTGAAAAGCAGACAAAACTGCAGTTCAAAGTCATCTGCAGTGTGTCCTCAGCAGTTTTGATAAGAGGAGCTCTGGGCCCTTTGTACCCTAGGACCCTGCTCTCCACAGTTTCTGGCCTCCAAACACAAGCTGCTTGCTGGCATAAGTAGGTGATTTTCTGCTGCTGAGAAAGAATGATTTCCCCATAAATAAGCTACTCATTCATCCCAACACGTATTAAGTGTCTACTGTACATCCTTTGAAATGTACATCTGACGTCTTTAGTGACTTCCTCCTATCTCCCCCACTTATTCTTTGAGTCGTCAGCCATGAATTCACCTACAGCACACCAGCAGTCAGGGGGGTCAGCCTTGAGATGTGAGTCTGATCATGTTTTTGGTAGATGTTCTCAGATGTGGTAGGACGAGTAATGGCCCCCAAAGATGCCACATCATCACCCCGGGACCCGTGACTACAATACATCACGTGGCAAAGGGGAATTCTCAAGATGGAGAGATTATCCCAGGTTATCTGGGAGGCACAATCTAATTGCATGTGCTCGTAGCAGTAGAGAACCCAGCTGACGGCAGAGAGAGGAGAAGATGGAGAGGAGCTGGAGAGACTTGAAGCATGAGAGGGGCTCAGCCCACCATTGCTGGCTTGAAGGTGGAGGAAGGTGGTAGCTTCTAGATGCTGGGGTTGGTCCTCGACTGACAGCCAGCACGGAAATGGGGACTTCGGGGCTACAGTCACAGGGAACTGAAGTCTTCCAACAACCTGAATGCTCAGGAGAATAGATTTTCCCTTGAGCCTCCAGAAAGGAGAGCAGCCTTGCTGACACCTTGATTTTAGCCCAGTGAGATCCATGCCCATGTCCCAACACATTTAAAATAATACATTTGTGTTGTTTTAAGCCATTGAGTTTGTGGTTATTTGTTATGGCAGCAAGAAGAAACTCACACAGTCGTCATCACTGGTGGTCACCTTGAACTTGCTGCTTTCAGACACCTACAAGGAGACAACAGTGGGATCCATGTTCCTACTTAATCTTTAGTTTATTCATGACCCAGTTGTGTTTGAAGAACCTCTTTGCAGAGCAGTGGACCACCCACAAGTTCTCCTGCTGACTCCATTCCATCTGAAATCAGGCAGCCAGGAGAAATTGACATGCCTCAATCTGTCTGGGTAACAATTTGGATACTGATGTGAGTTCTTTTGGCCTTGGGTTTAGTTTTAGTGATGGTTTTCACACTTTTATTGTGATAAAAAGCAACAACGTTCTTTTGAACTTGTATTTCTGCTATTATATTTTTAATTTTCAAGAGCTCTTTCTTTCTGTTCTCCAAAGGTTTTTTAATAACATACTGTTCTTGTTTCATGAATACAAAACCCTCTCTCATCTCTTGATGATATGCACTACAGTTTTCTTTTCTTCTGGCATTGTCTGTTGTTGCCTTCAATGTTCCTGTTTTAAACAGTTTTGGTTCTTGCTTCTCATGGTAAAACCTCTCCTGAGGTGTCTGGTGGCATCCTCTGTCTACTAGAAGTCAGGTGCTAAAAAGCAGATAGAAGCTGATAGACTCTACCATACACGATGGTGGGCTGTCTTGCCCCATTGTTTCCTCAGGAAACCCTCACATGTTCTTACCTCTACATCTTTCTCTTGGGCGGCACCCCCTTAGAAGGCAGGATTTCACTTATTCTCCCTCTTTTTAATAGGGTGCTTCATACCTATCTTTGCTTACATCACTAAGTCCCCAGTTTGATTTGGTTTCTCTGCAGAATAAACTCTCCTTCTCCCAGCTGTGTGTTATTGGAGGATGAAGACTAGGGAGTGGAGAGGAATACACCCAGTTGCTCACTGGACACATTTCAGCCAGGTCCTGGGGGTCTCCAGCCCCTCTGGGGCCCTGCAGCAGCATCGCCTTGCCTCTTGTTTGCGTTCTTTCTCTGTCCTTTTGCTCAGTTACCAATCGCTGACCCACTCTCATCTGCCCAAACTTTGCTGATGCCCCCTGTCTTCTAGACTCAGCACTACTTCTTTCCTTGTCCTCATGGGTTTATCCCATTCACTCATTCACTCATTCACTGTCATTTTTGGGGGTTTGGAAGGGAGCATGGGTTCAAGCCTCTATGTGTAACTGGAAGTCTTGGAGAAGTTTGAGTCAAAAACAGAACATTCAAGTGGAAGTGACCTAGTTCAAGCCTTTCATTGGAAGGCACTGCAAATAAAGAAGAAAGACCTTCCCACCTTAACCTGCCCTTTTATTTCGGAGGCTGCTGAGAGTCAGTCCCCAGAGAAGATACGCTGAGATGTCCCTGTTTGGGGCTGGCCAGCTCTGAGTAGAGGAGAAACGATGACAGGCCTACAATGCTTGTGCTGGTGAGAAGGAGGCTCACCCACACACAGACAGTCAGAGGAGACCCTCATTGGCAGGCTGTGATAGGAGAGATGACGGGCTTCTCCCAAAGAGAAAGACACGGTCACTCAGCCCTGGAGAAGAAACAACCTCCTGGATGACCTGCCCTCTCCGATCTCCTCCCCCACACACGTGGACGCTTCCAGCTGTGACAGCGTCCAAGTGCAGGGCTGGGAAGAGAGACAAAGGCCATTGCCACCTGCAGAGCAGACTCACAACGGGTCCAGCTGGCTTTGAAACCGCGTTTCATGTCTCAGCTTCCTTCTTATGAATCGGAGTGTGGGACCTGCGTGTCTTCTACTTCTCCTCTGGATCATAGTGTCAAGAGGGCTCCCCGCCTTCCTACCATCCACCCCGATTCCACTGGCACATTCCCAACTGATGAGCCCACCAGTGAGGGGACCAGGGGAGGGAACATGCTGGACCCCCTCAGAGGACGGAGGGCCAGGCCCTCCTTCAGGAAACTGGTCCTCCAAGGCCCAAATCACCCCTAGGGCAAGGGCCCAACACCCCTCCTTCATAGGAAGGAATGACATAATTTATGTGAATCCTCTCTCTCTCTCGGTGGGAAGTTATTTCCTTTTATTGATTTTTTAAATTGAATTTTGATTTTATATTGGAGTATAACTGATTTGCAGTGTTGTGTTAGTTTCAGGTGTACAGCAAAGTGACTCAGTTATACATATATCCATTCTTTTTAAAATTCTTTTCCCGCATAGGTGCCTTTTATTGATTTTTTTTTTTTTTTTTTTTTTTGTGGTATGTGGGCCTCCCTCTGCTGCGGCCTTTCCCGTTGCGGAGGACAGGCTCCGGACACGCAGGCTCAGCGGCCATGGCTCACGGGCCCAGCCGCTCCG
>NC_041233.1:562366-622344 GCF_002837175.3 Physeter macrocephalus | reverse complement strand
CGAACCCAGTTCCCCTGCATCGGCAGGCGGACGCGCAACCGCTGCGCCACCAGGGAAGCCCTATTGATTTTTTTTTAATTGAAACACAGCCTATTTACAAAAATCTACACAACTTGCAATGACCTAATTCAGAGTGAATAGAGTCATGTGACCAGGATCAGAAGCAGAGCATGACCAGCCCCCCAGGTGCCCCCTTCATGCCCCACCCCTATCACAACCCCAGTGATAACCACTCTGGTCTCCTAACACCACAGATTAGTTTTGCCTCCTTTTATATAAGTAATGGTTATGTGAACAGAATCGCACAGGATAGAATTTCTGGATCTGGCTTTTTTCGCTCAACATAACATTTGTGAGATCCACCCACACTGTGTGTAGCGCTGTCACTCTGAATGTTTTTAAACTGTAAAGCAATAGATGGAATTAGGTTTTAGCTGTACAATTCAAGTGCCATTTAGTATAATCATTTCTTCTACTTATCTTAAAAGCTACCAGCAGGAGCAAAGCATTATTTGTATTTTAAACATATTCATATAATGGATCGAAAATCCTTTCTTTTATGAAAAAGAAATGCCAAGGGAACCATGATTTGCCTGTGTCATCAGAGCCTGTCAAGTTCTCCAGGTGCCCAATGGGATTTGTCTGAGTGTCTTCTCACCTGTCCCATTCCCACAAGGTCCCAGGGGGCCCCCTTTCTGGAGGCAGACCCTCCCCACGAAGAAGCAGCCTTTGATTACCCAGAGAATAATGACAGAATCCGATTTTAGATGCTGCTTTGCAACTCATATTTAAGTAGTTATGTAAATCATCAGGACCACACAGCCCATCTCGAGGGGAAATACAGAAGATGAAACTGCATGAGGACAGTGTTACTACCTGCTCACACCAGAGTCCACCATCCGGTGGAATTATGAGATCACTAAAATTAATGAAACTTTTATTCAGCTAATGAAATAGCCTGTGGTCAGATCAAATACCAATAAAATTCATTAACTTCTAATCGAGGAAGGAGGAAAGCCAAATTGAATTTTATATGCTAATGTTTCCTGAAACAAAGAAAAATCAAACCAGGGCGAAAAGAAACGGGAGATTTGGAAAACGTAACAGCAAGCGGCCAGCATCCTTTCTCTCCACCTGGGTATCACGCATCGTGCTGACTGCTGTACGCAGTTCTGTTCTCCGTTAGCAAAGGGACCCCACAGACACTGTAAAAATCTCTGTGAAGGAGTCAAGTGCCCAGGACAGCAATGACATTATCAACTAAACAGCAGATCTTGAAACGAGCAGGCAGTTTTTCAGCAGAGCAGAGGCAGCCTGCTGAACACAGTTTCCAGGCACCGCGAGTTTGCAGCGGGAGGAAGACTCAGGGCACCGCCCCCCCGCGCTCCCAAGCCTGTTCACTCCACCCAAGCTCCACTCTCCTTTCATAGCAGCTGCTCTAGAAGTCGATGCACACTCATGGCAAAGACATCAACTCAATTACTTTCTTTCATGAGACAGAAGTCTCAATCAGCGGCAGCCTTCGAGGAAATGAGAACATAATGACCCTGATTAGAGAAGGGGCAGTAGAAAACACAAGACACTCTCCCGGGGGCACAGCCAGAGCCAGTGTGGCCACCGGCCCACCAACCGTGACCGAGGCTGGCAGATGCAACAAGGCCATTTGTAAACACGAAATTGCGTGAACTTGGCTCCCAGCCCAGAGGCTGATTCGTCGGAGGCAGCAGTGAGCCTGTGAGCCTCTCAAAGACGCAGGTTACTTTGAGAGGGAGCAGAAGTGGAAACAAGGGCTACAGAAAAAAAAATCAGATGAGGGCTTCCCTGGTGGCGCAGTGGTTGAGAGTCCGCCTGCCGATTCAGGGGACGCGGGTTCGTGCCCCGGTCCGGGAGGATCCCACATGCGGCGGAGCGGCTGGGCCCGTGAGCCATGGCCGCTGAGCCTGCGCGTCCGGAGCCTGTGCTCCGCAACGGGAGAGGCCACAGCAGTGAGAGGCCCGCGTACCGCAAAAATAAATAAATAAATAAATAAATTAGATGACAAAGAGAGAAAAGAGCTCTCCTGGAGCAGTTTGTTACGAACAAGTCATCTCCGTGTAAGCCTCTGGGAAATGGCTTTCCCGCAAATGTCAGTAGCATACACACAACATCTTGGAGTTAAAACAGACAACTTCCATCTCGCTTACACCTTTGAACTTCTTTCTATTGTTTTCTGTTCCAGATCTCTCCTGGTAATTTGAATGAAAGATGCGTAGCCTCTCTCAGATTACGGTTTCTGACGGAACGTCTGCCCCCATCTTTTCTGGACACTGTCCTCAGAGGCATCTCCCAGAACGACCTCCGCCCCACTCCCCTTTTGTGGTTCTCTCTGCTCAGAAGGGCAAGCCCTGCACCACCGCCCTGTACCCCACTCCCCGCAGCAGAGCCTGCTGGCACAGCCAGCCTGGGCCACCACCTGGTCCTGGGTGTGGTCACGTCTGCTCTCCCTCCCACTTGATTCTGTGGAATTCAGATGCCCTTTCACGGTGCGACCCAGATATCATTAACCTCTGCTCAGTGCACTGCTGGGGCAAGGCCAGCTCGGCAGGAACATTCTGCACGAGGGGAGACTTTATGCTGTGGGAACTGGCTGGTAGCAAGGGAGGTGTCCATCCAGGGTGGGCAGGGAAAAACCCCAAATCCTTGCTACCCGGGAGCCCGGAGCCACAGGAGGCCTGGAAGTAGCACTAAGCTTCAGCTTCAAAGGGTAGAAGGAGGTAAATACCCCAGACACGCTGTGGGTTACGTGTGGCCAGCAGACCAGCATCGGCCAATGAAACAGGAGTGAAGCGATGATACTGAACACTGTTTTTCCTTTTGCTGTTTTGCTTTGTTTTACAGAACATTAGCAAATCCCACTTGACTTGATTTCCTCTCCCCCTCTGATTGCAGCTGCAGATAAATTTATTTGGTATTTGGTCACTCCTGGACACAAGCTATTTACCAGGGAAATACAGACTTTATTTATTTTCATAATCTTATAATGATATTGAGTGACAGGATCGGAGAGGCAGAATCCAGTGTGAGCAGGTAGCTCTGAGTTCTTGGGTCAGTTTTGTGGTTGGAAACGGCATGTGCCTCTTTTTAATAGAAATAAAATTTTTACTTTAGAATACTTTTTGATTTATGGAAAAGGTGCAGAGATGATAACATAGATTTTCCACATAAATCTGCCCTATCATTAACATTTCACTTGAGGATGCCACATTTGTCATAACTAAGGAGCCAACCTTGTGCATTGCTATTAACTAAATCTACACATTCTTGGGATTTCACTAGTTTTCCCCTAATGTCCTTTTTCTGTTCCAGGGTCCCATCCAAAATACCATATCACGGACTTTCCTGGTGGCGCAGTGGTTAAGAATCTGCCTGCCAATGCAGGGGACACAGGTTTGAGCCCTGGTCCGGGAAGATCCCACATGCCACAGAACAACTAAGCCCACGTGCCACAACTACTGAGCTGGTGTGCCTAGAACCTGTGCTGCACAACAAGAGAAGTCACAGCAATGAGAAGCCCGCGCACCACAACAAAGAGTAGCCCCCACTCGCCGCAACTAGAGAAAGCCCGCGCGCAGCAACGAAGACCCAACACAGCCCAAAATTAATTAATTAATTAAAATTTTTAAAAATACCACATCACATCTGGTTGTCACGTCTCATTTGCCTCTTCCGGGCTGTGACAGTTTCTCAGACTTTCCTTGTTTTGGCGACCTTGACGGTATGGAGGAGTCCAGTCAGGGATTTTGTAGAATGTGCTTCAATTTGGGTTTGTCCGGTGCTTTTCTCATGATTAGCCTGGGGCTGCAGGTTTTCAGGAGGAAGACCCAGAGCCTAGTGCCTTCTCATGACATCGTATCAAGGCCATGGGCTACCAGTGTGACATCTCCCTGATCATGTGGCCAGTGGGGTGTTTGCCAGGCCCCTCCACCATCAAGTTACTTTTTCTCCCTTTTCCGTGCCCTTGGGAAGGAGCACTGAGCCCAGCACACACTGGGGGCTGGGGAGGAGAATTTATATACATTATTTGGAATTCTTCCCCAGGAGGCAAGAGGTTGGTCCCTTGTCCCTTGTGCAGCTGGCATGGAAGTCTTAGGAGCCGGTGCAGGTTTTGTCATGTTCTCTCTTCCCACTACCATGAGGACTGTTCAACAGTACTTCCATCAGCCTGGACCCAGAGGGAGGACGATGATGACGCAGAGCTGGGACCCCAGCTGGCCTGCAACAACATGTAATGTGAACAAGAAATGAGCCTTTATTGCTGTGAGGCATTGAGGTTTGGGGGTGTGTGTTATGGCACCACCACCAAGCCGATCCTTCCTCAGGGAAGGGTAAAGTGAGGTCGTATTCGACAGGGCAGCAGTCAGGAAGCTAGGGCTGTGCAGAGGCTGCACCCTCAGCGGTTTAAGTCTGAGGTGCAAACAGGCCAGGGCACTGGGGGTCGGCTCTGACATCATGTGGATGATGCTGCTTGGGGCAGATGGCGCTAAAACCCCTGCTGGCTAGTAGGTGCAGCCTTCCCTTCCAGATCTCTCCTAATCCTGCAACGTAATCAAATCATTATCTCCCCCCAACCCATCACCAACTCCTCCTCCTGACTTGGTATTTCTGTGTGTGGTGTAGTCATCTTCCCTTCAAGACTTCCTTTTTGAAACCTTACTGTTGTTGAATGAAGCTTCTTCCATGGTCAATCATTTCTAGAGGTTATACCCCACAATGTTGCACTGACCCTCAGCCCTTCTCTGACTCAGACCCTCATCACCTTCTCTCTGGACCACTGTGAAGGGCCTCCATTAATCACCTGGTCTCTCTTCACTCCTCCCTCCTTCCGGTCCAGGTATGTCTCTAAATCAAAGACCAGATCAATTATTTCTACTGTGTGAACTGCCTTCTTGGTCTCACCATCTGCAGTCACCTCATCTCTCCTTAGTTCTCCCCTTCCAGCCTACACATCCAACACACCTGATGGATCCAATTTCCAAGGACTTATGTTTCTTTATAGATGTGTCACTCCGCCTGTTATGACTTACACTTTTTTTTAATTTTTTTTTTTTTTTTTTTTTTCGCTATGCGGGCCTCTCACTGTTGTGGCCTCTCCCGTTGCGGAGTGCAGGCTCCGGACGGGCAGGCTCAGCGGCCATGGCTCACGGGCCCAGCCACTCCGCGGCATGTGGGATCTTCCCGGACCGGGGCACGAACCCGGGTCCCCTGCAAGAAACCCTCTTGTTTATTCTTAGCCCTTCCTCCTTTTAAAAATAGACCTTGTCCTTCACTGCCCAGGGAAAGGGAAGCCAGACAGAGCCAAAAAGCCAAGAGCAACAAAAATTATCATCTTGGAAGCTTCTAAGGACTCAGGAGCTGACAATTCCAGAGATTTCTGAGGGTAATTTTGACTCCACTTGAGTCCCCTCTTACACAGTGGTTTTGAGCCACTGCCCTGTAACCTGACCCTTGCACTAACCACTGGACTTGCTGAAATGCCTGCCTCCTCATCAGTAAGCATCTCAAAGCCAGTAGTGGTGTTTCCAGGCCTGTCACAGGCAAGGTATTCAGCAAATTTGTTGAATGACTGAGTGACACCTCCTCACCTTTTTTTTTTTTTTTTTTCCGGTATGCGGGCCTCTCACCGTTGCGGCCTCTCCCTTTGCCGAGCGCAGGCTCCGGAAGCGCAGGCTCAGCGGCCATGGCTCACGGGCCCAGCCACTCCGCGGCATGTGGGATCTTCCCGGACCGGGGCACGAACCCGTGTCCCCTGCATCGGCAGGCGGATTCTCAACCACTGCGCCACCAGGGAAGCCCTTAATTTATTTTTTATTTATTTATTTTTAGCTGTGTTTGGGTCTTTGCTGTGGTGCACAGGCTTCTCACTGAGGTGGCTTCTCCTGTTGCAGAGCACAGGCTCCAGGCACGCAGGCTTCAGTAGTTGTGGCGCACAGGCCTAGCCGCTCCATGGCATGTGGCATCCTCCTGGATCAGGGCTCAAACTTGTGTCCCCTGCATTGGCAGGCAGATTCCTAACCACTGAGCCACCAGGGAAGCCCATGACTTACACTTTTGTTCCTTCTCCACGGGGAAAATTCTGGTGCCCTTTAAGTCTTGGCTCAGATGTCATCTCTTCTACGAAATTTTTGCTGACTCATCCTATTCCGGGCAGAACTAATTGTTTCCTCTTCCTTTTCCAATTTAGAAAAATCATACTCTTCCTTTGATGTTTGATTCAATAATCCTCTCTTTTATTAACATTTCTCTCTCCTTTTTTACCTTCTTCTCTCCTTTCCTCCACCCCTTCCTCCCTTTTCTTTATATTTTTCTTTTAAAAAATAAGCTGAGCCCTGAACTTTTGGTAGGGATAGAGCAACAAGAAGACACGGTCCTTGTCCTCCAGCAGTAGCTGGCCTACCAGAGGGGACAGACACACTACCCAGGAAGGAAATGCCAGCCTTGGGCACCCCATCGGGGTCCATCTACAGAACTACTCACAGTGTGCTAGCTTCCTGTCCCAGGAATAAATTGTGAGCTTCTTAAGGACACAGCACCTTCATCAGCTCTGAATTTACAATGCCTGGAATAGTGTCTACAATGTGATGATTGATCAACAAACACTCACTGAATTGAGCCCAAATAACTTGATATTGTATGTCCCCTCTTGCAGAGGTTCTTGCTGCTGGTGACCTTTCATCAGACTTCAATAAGGAACAGTTTCCTTGTTAAAGTCAGCTCATGGGTGAGCAATTACATTTTATTTTGCTGTTAAACCAATAAAAATACAGATTCATACCTAAAAAGAGGCAATGTTTGTACAGTGTTGTAAGAAATGGCTGCGTCTGAATTTTCTTCTATTAAGACGTTTCATGGGTCTTCTCCATTGCAATGAGTCCTGTATTTAAAAATTCTAACTGCAAAGATGAATTAATACCAGTTACATTTTTACAGGAACCAGAAATAAAACTAAGCCTCATACTGTGTGAAAATGGCAAGTTGACTAGAATCTTACAAAGACTTGAACTATTTTGAGGACATAAAAAGTGCAAAAGAGAAGTGTTCCATTTAATTATTGCATAATTAAGTTTAAAGAGCTAATCGGTAGCATGAACATCCCGGTCTAGTTTCTGGTAATTGGTGACTATTTGTAACTGGCTGTTGGGCGAGTGCAAGCATAGACTACAACTGCAAAGAGTCACACTTTTTTATGTAGGAACTGTGTTCATTTTCCCTCAGTCTCATTCCCATCTTCTGTCCTGGAGTCTATGGAAAGACAGCATGTGACCATCCTGTGGCTGCTGGTGATATATCATGGCCAGGGTGGTGGAACCTGCTGGAAACCAGTGGACGACCCCGGGGAGGAGGAAGCAAGCCCCGAGAGCACCTCCTGGGTTGCCGCCTGCACAGCACGGCCCTGCTCTTCCTCTTCAACCCCTGTGGGGCGTGTGCACAAGCAGAGACCCGGTGTAACTTCCCACGGGTGTGCAGGTGACAGGGGGGCCAGCTGCGGGGAGGGGGTGGTTATGCAGGTGGGACGTGAAGCAGCGCCCGCTGATGGAGCAGAGTCCTGCAGGACCTGGAAGCGTGGCGTGAAAAGACGTTGCCAAAGTCAAATATTAACAGTGATGTTGGTGGGCCCTCATCCAGCACTTACTATGAGCCGGGCAACGTTCTAACCACTTAGCATGTATTAACACATGGTGAGGTTTTTTTCTCTGATATCACACACTCCAAAATGCAAAAGACTACTAACTCCTAGTTATTTCTGGCAAGAATCCATTTTTCCTTAAGGCTTTTTAAAATTCAAAGCCAGGGCTTGTTGTATACTACTGTTGACTGCATGCTATGGAATTAGGAGACAAAGTGTTGGTGTCTGTGTGTTTGCAGAAGGGGGTGGAGAATAGAGAGAAGAAAGCCTGATAAACTGCAAACGGTCAAGTACCTGTAATAGACCAAAGGTACTGGAAAGGGCACTCTTGCAATGGATAATCATAGAATTCTACCAAATAGCCTGGATGAAACCAAGACACTAGGATGGTTGGAGATGCCAGTAAGGGGCAGAGAAGAACAAGATTGGTAGGTAAGATTGGCTGTGAGAGAAATGGTAAGAAAAGGGATGTTTTTATTCAACAACATTTACCAAGAGCCCACAGACTGCTTAATCCAGTAGAGAAGTTCCTTAGAACAAGGAGGGCCAGGTGTCATTGTGATGGTCTGGGACTACACTGGGGTTAAACCGAAGAACTTGAAAAGGGACCAGAAAGAGTGACATGACATTAGCAAGGGATTTTGATGTTAAAGGGATGCACAGGGATATAGGAAAATCATAATGGATATTGAATTGATTGTTTTTGTATTCTTCATTCCTCAAAGCTCAAAGAGAGGTGTGGTCATATTGTCAACTGTATTAAATTCGTATCTGTATTACCGACAAAAAAAAAAAAAAAGAAAGAAAAAAGAAAATTCAGCTCCTTGCATACAAGGAGAAAAAAAAAAGAGCAAGCCCTACATTAAGAGAGGCTACCAGGCACGGCCTAGTAAACTTTTTTTTTTTTTTAATCTGTTTATGTCATTGAACTCAAGAGATTTTCTTTTAAGGGCCAAAATACGTTACATGACCAAAAACCAAAGCCGAGTGAGTCTTACAAACTATACAGAGCTAAACGGTACATTCTTTTTGGATCTCACACTGTTACGAAGTTTTCCCTCATACAGAAGTAAGATTTTCTTCCCTGGAACATCCTCCTTGGTTTTTTCTGATATGTCTTAGGGCAGCTCAAAATATGTTTAAGGAAAGGTCGCAGTCGTTTGTCCTGGGTGGTTTCCTTTCTTCCTTGTAAAATGTAATCAATTGTGTAAGGGCTTCTTTAGATGAGACGTATATATGTATATTATATAAAATCTATGTTTACGGAAGTTTGTCATCGCGTAGTTTAGGATGGATATTCTGCACGTGGCTGTCCAAGTACACAATACTTACACGGATGATATGTACATGACAAGTTCTTTTACAGCGGACCTTGGTCGGTACAAGGCAAACAACACACCAGCCTCCCTAGGCCCTCTGCACCCCCAGGCATCGTCAGCCTGCCGGCCACTGTAGCATTACTTTCTCCCAGTGTATTCCTTCCCTTCAATGTTTCTGTCTTGGGTTCACATTTTTTTCATCATATTTTATGGACAACCTGAAAAGCAGTAATCTCAGGAGAGATTATGAAGCTTGTGTCAATCAGTGTCCCAGTAGGACAGAGATGACACCTTCAAAAGGTGGAGGAGACCTCAGTGGCAGGCTGTCTAGAAAAGGCAGAACAGGATGAAGGAAACCAGCCAGCCACCGTAAAGCCCAGAGATCAGTGACCAGCAGAACCCTAACCCTGACCCTGACCCTGACCCTGACCCTAACACTAACCCTCCCGGAGAGTCCAGCGGGGAGCCCTGGTCAGAACTCAGCATGTCTGCGGGGACAGTTTCCTGGGGAGGGAGCCGGGCAGGAGACCCTCAACCTCTCCCACCCTCCCAGTGCCTACCACCGGCCGAAGGTGAGGGGACGGAGAGATCCAGGTGACAATGGTCCAGATGGGTGGTAGGGAGAAAACTCAGCTCCTCGTGGAATGCAGTAAGGGAAGCTAGGCCCCCGAGGGCAGGGACGTGCTCGCTCGTCTTTTTAGACCATGTCTCATGTGGAGCTTGACACAGCATGAAGCCCACCATCCTACTTACTGAATCCTTGAATAGGTTAGAAGTGAGGTGTTCTGGAAATGTTCTGGTTGTAACTCACAGGAAAATACTTGTGATCTTTGTTTTTTTAAAAACAAGCAATGCATCACATATTAACATTATTTCAAACTCTTAAAACAATGTCTTTCTTTTATTAATCAGTGAATATTATAGAGGATCAGATAAGCGATTTTTCCCTCCACTAACCCGTCCCTAACCCACTCGGAGAAGAATTGTCTTCAGATGGGAGTTTCTGATGTCTTCAAGCACCTCTTTTTATAAATAAATGACAGAGCAAAGCTCTCTCAACAGAGTACCAAGATGTGTAAGGCATGGCCTCGGGAGACAGACTCCTTTGCTTCCAGTCCTGCCATCACTTGTGTTTCCCAGGAAAGGTCACCTGTACTCCAGGAGCCTCGGTTTCCTCGGCTGTAACGCAAGGGTAATGATAGGACCTGCCCCTTAGACACGCCTTTGTAGTGACTGCCCTGCCTTCATCAAATACTGTGACCTCCCACTTGGTATTTTACATCAGCCAATAACTTCTATTGATTCCAACAACTCACAAGCTCTTGCTTCGAGCTGCAATCTCTAATTGACCCCACTGACTGGTTACCAGAATCCACCTTTCTGTCTATCCCTTTGGGCCGACACTTTGGGTCTGTTCTTCAGTTTCACAGATTGGGATTAGAGTTGGGCTGCCAGATAAAACACAGGATTTTAAAACACATAAATACAGATAATATTCAGATAAAATACCAAAAAAAAAAAGTCAAAAAATTTGAATTTCAGGGAATTCCCTGGCAGTCCAGGGGTTAAGACTCCGAGCTTTCACGGCCGAGGGCGCAGATTCAGTCCCTGGTCAGGAAACTAAGATCCTGCAAGCCATGAAGTGTGACCAAAAAAAGAAAATAATTTGAATTTCAGACAGACAACAAAGAACTTTTTAGTAGAAGTATGTCCCGACTATTGCATGGCAACCCTTGTTTGGAGGCCACGTCTCGAGTCAGTGTCACATCCAGGCCGGCCCATCTGCCACCACGGCCTCCCCTTCCCCGGTACAGGCCCCGGACCTGAGCCCAGGTTCAACAGCTCTGCTCCCCCAGAAGGGATGTTTGGACAGATCCCCTCACTGGGAGTAAAGCAGCCATTTCGCCTTCACTAGAACCCTCAGCATAGGAATCCTGGTGTCTATTCTCAGTGTTGGACATGTAGGAAGAGCAGGGTGAGCTGTGTGAAACAGAGGGAAGGGAGTCACCTTCACTCACGGGCACCATTTGCTCTCTGAGGGTCCATCACAATTCCGCCTTGGACGTCAGGAGAGAGAGGTTTCCTCTCCCATCGCTTGTCAGCGGAATTTGGATGAACTGCAGTGGGCTCCGTTTGCTCTGTGAATGGATGAAAGAAGCCAGTTCCGGGTTGGATAAGGACAGTCGGGCCTCGGAAAGGCTTCGTCCAGGTTAGTGAGATGGAATTCGGAAGATGCTCCCTGGAATGTCATCAGACTCAAAGTAGATGATAAATTTCTTATCGTTTTCTGAAAGCCCAAGTACAACGAAACCTCAGAAGCAGAATGGGGCTTGTCCACCAGGACGGAAAATGGAGGCAGGTGTTCCGATGCCCTGCGGGGACTCAGTGTTTCCCTCTTTGTCATCCGTGGACATCTGCCCCAACAAACTGGGTAAAAGTCACTGAGTGTATCAGCAAATCCAAATTAAATAAGGCACCTAGGGAAGCTACTTTCTGCCACCCAATATTGTTCACAGTTTGGGCTCTAATTCTTAGCAATGTATTTATCACTGTTGACTCTACAGGTGCAACTAATTTTGCCAGTTTTCTTTCTAAATGTGGTCCATTTTTCTAAAAGGCAATCCTCTACTCCCTCCCCCACCTCCTCCTAGTTACGTACTGTTCCTCTGTGCTCACTTTCTGAATGCTGAGTTACCGGGTTTTTCAGACCAGTATTCTGAAGGCAGGTGGCCGTGAGGACACTAGTCCTTCTACGACCTGGACAAAATCCCTACTCTCCAGATAAGCTGAATGCACATCTTCTATATTTGTAAGAATATAAGCCAAGTTTCTACCCTGCACTGATGATATTATTTTTTGCATTCAGATTCCTTGGTTCTGCTATTTTCTAGCTATTGAACTTGGCCAAGTTGCTTAAGCTTTCTGAGATTAATTCTCAACTTTCAAATGTAGAAAATAAAAATGAACTCATGGTTGTTTTGAAGTTTACATACGATCATTTAAAACGTTGTCAAGCACGTACTAGAGGCCAATACAGTCACTGTTACCACCACCAAGCTACGAACACATGGACCGCTGAGGTCTGAGTCCACTCGGTCGGGGCGGCAGCCACAGGCCATGGCTCCCGTCCCCACCGGAAGGAGCCTGCAGCCCAGGAAGACCCAGGCAGCCCCAGCTGAGCGAGCAGGGAGGGTCCCAGGGCCCAGCTACGCCTGCCCAAGGTGGGGCTACTCTGAAGGGCACCGGGGGCCCAGGGCTTCCCCTTGGATTGACTAAGACGGTCCCACATACATCTCTGTCTGTGGGCACCCAGTCCAGCCTGCTTCCTCTCCTCCGTCTGCCACAGACGTCACTCCCCCGATAAACTTCTCACACCCTCAACCCCATCTCACGGTCTGCTTCCCGGAGGACCTGAACGACACACAGAGAGAGCGGGGAGTGTCTCTACCCAAGCTTCCGCTGCACTCCACCCGGCGATCACATCCACAGCTGGCTAGGACCTAAAACAAGTTGGACCAAATCCAGGACCATCTCCAGCCAGCTCTGGGCCCCTGAATCCCCAATACCTGGTGAGTTTTCAGAGGGCTGGTAACCACATCAAATATCAGCAAGCACGAGAGATTTTCTTATCAAAAACTCCTTACTCGTTCTCTACTTTGTTTTATTCTCAAAGCTGTCCTTGGAAGGAGGGTTTTTTTCTTTTTTCTTTTCTTTTTTTTTTTGGCTGCCTTGGGTCTTAGTTGCTGTGTGCGGGCTTTCTCTAGTGGCAGCGAGAGGGGGCTACTCTTCGTTGCGCTGCGCGGGCTTCTCACTGCAGTGGCTTCTCTTATTGCGGAGCACGGGCTCTAAACTCATGGGCTTCAGTAGTTGTGGCGCACGGGCTTAGTTGCTCCGCGGCATGTGGGATCTTCCCAGACCAGGGCTCGAACCTGTGTCCCCTGCATTGGCCGGCGGATTCTTAACCACTGCGCTACCAGGGAAGCCCAGAGGATTTTTTTTCTTGACTGAAGAAACTAAGGCAGAGAAAGGTAGCACTTACGTTTCCGCAGTCACAGAGGGCAGAGCCCCGGACTTCAAAGCTGGTCTGTCTGACCTCTAAGCCCGCTACACTGTGGCTCTTCAGACCCTTAATCAAGTCTCAGAACAGTGGGAACAAGGCCTTCTCCTTCACAGTTAAACCAAAACCAATTTTTGTTTTTTGTTTGTTTGTTTTTTAAATTGTTGTTTTATATCGGAGTATAGTTGATTTACAATGTTGTGTTAGTTTCAGGTGTACAGCAAAGTGATTCAGTTATACATATATATATATATATATATATATATCTTTTCTTTTTCAGATTCTTTTCCCATACAGGTTATTACAGAGTATTGACTAGAACTCCCCTGTACTGTACAGCAGGCCCTTGTTGCTTATCTATTGTATAGATAGTCGTGTGTGTATATTAATCCCAAACTCTTAATTTATCCCCACCACCACCTTCTCAAAACCAATTTGGAAGTGAGCAATTTCCTACGAGACTATTGTACATTGATCGAGTCACAGACTGAACCTGTCACTTCAACGACTGCACGTCCCCAGCGGGGCCGCCATGGGCTGCGTCACGTGTGGCCTCTGCGGGCATCACACGGCCGCATCGCCTTTTGATCTTGTAAACCTGCAGAGTCACCCACCTCCCGACTGGCACATCCCTCTTCAACGCATCTGCAGAAAAAGTTGGGCCCGAATCATCCCACGATTTGACAGACCAGTGGAGATGCTCTTTGCTGACACCTGCGCTGCCCACCACTGCCCACCCTCGGCTGTTACAGGACGTTCTGCATCCAGCCGTCCAGATCTCCAGGACTGGAGCACTGACTGCCGCTCCCACCAGGCAGCCAGGTCACATGGCAGTCACAAAATTTTCGTGGTTCTTGGAAAATCTGTACTTCCTGAATATCTTGCCAGCTCCACACAGAATCAAGGCGGGGTTTGGTCTCAGCAGGACCACATCTAAGAAGTCACAGAGCCTTGGGGGTGGGGCAGGGGAGGGTAACAACAGCTCTTCCCAAATGTGTGTTCTGTCTGCAGCCGGGGGGGCCCTCTTGTCCTCTCTGTGACGGGCACCCAGAGCAAGCTCAGCCTGGAAAGGAGTCTCCGGAAAGCCAGCCACCCTCGGGGAAATGTAGGCTCTCCAGCGTCTGTGCTGAGCCAGCCTGGACGTGAACTTCCTTGTCATGGTGCCTGAGAATGGACATAAAACGTCGGATGCTTGCCAATGGTTTGTACGGTACGATCGACACCTGTCGTGAACAAGGGAGCAGGGGGCTCAGGCAGGTGTGGAGAACCCCTCCTATCAGGGGGCGCAGCTTAGATGAGAAACCCCGGGGCCCCAGCACGGATGGGCCTGACAGCCGGCAGGATGTTCACATACAGAGGAAGCTGAGGGGGCTCTACGTGCCCCTTGCCTGGATCAAACTAGTGTGAAAGATTAAAGAACATTTACAGGACAAAACTCAAAAGTGACATTTCAGCAGAAGTGAGCCATCCGAGGCAGAGGCCCCGAGGAGTTTCCCCACCTCCTATCAACGTAGGAATGGAGTTTAAGCTGGTCCGTTCAAAGCCATAAGGGCAGGCCGACCGCCAGCCCTCGTTACGCATTAAATCCTGACACTCTTGGAGGCCTGGCAGACCTACGCTCAACGCAGCCTTTGGGGATAAAGGTCTACGATGAATAAGTCCCTAAGGACTTTCCCATCTTTGTCCGTTAAGGACATGATGATATTGTCTAAATTATAGCATATGTGTGGTTGAAAGCCATGGTTAATTGTTAAAAGTTAATCGTTATTGAGTCAATAAGAGATAACTCTGTCTCCCCAAGAGAGACTAATTAACTTGGGAAATCTCAGCGAGAACAGATCAAAGAGGGAGCATATTTCTCTCTACATGACTTTCCGAGTCCAGCAGAGCGAGTTCTTAAAGGGCAAGGATTCTGTGCGCTCAGCATCACGTGTAGCACGGACGGGTGCCTGAGAAATTCTCTTCTTGTTGGAGAGAACAACCGACAAACCCTCGTGGCATAAGTTCACTTTAGTTAACTTCATCATTTTCTCCATTTGGTACTATTTGAATATTCTCCCTTTTCCTTTTTTTTCTTTAACTTTTCGCAAGTTTTGATTAGTGAAGATTAACTCACTGACCAGCTCATGCATCAGAAAGTGAGAGATTTTCTGTCTTCCTGGGAAAACTTGTATTTCCCCAGGACTCAGCCTGCTGTGCCCGTAAGAAGCACAGCCGCCTCCTCCCTCTAAGTCTCTTTGCAGAAGGCCTCCACCCACCAGCACCTGGCCTGCTGGCCCCAACACTCTTCAGACATCATTTTCAGTACTTGGAGTTTGGTGACAATTAATGATTTCTTGACACTGATTTTGCTTAAGATGACGCCTCTTACGCCTATGGAGATCAAGGCTGAAAAGGAGTGTGATTATCTTAGAATTATACAGAAAAGGGACAATGGAGGGTCCATAGCTTCAGTTCCTGGTGAAGCTGAAGAAATTAAAGCTCAGAGAAATTAAACATCAAGAGCTGGTCAGCGGCCAAGGCAGGACGAGGCCCCAGGAAGCCTGGTCACGCTGGGCACTGCTCCGAGCGCGGGCCCCAGCCCTGGCTCTGCGCCCTGCAGCCCCTCCGATGGCACTGCCACGGCCCCTCCCCCAGGGCGTCGCTCTCCTTTTAACCCCAAATGGGGGCATATTATGAACTGCTTACGAGGGAAAAGCAAACTAATGTCTCAGAAGTGTGGACAGGGCATGGCAGGAGAATAACGATAGACAGTCAGATCAGAGGGTCCCACACAGGACCACAGGCACGACCACCGATGACAGCACTGTGGGGAGGGAGGGAGGGGACCAGCTCACCCGGAGCCCAGCCCTGCTGCCCTGGGACAGGGGACAGGGTGGTCTCAGCTCTGTCTGGAATCTACTACTGTCAATCACGCTCATCACGGTGATAGGTTCTTGTTGTTGTTGTTGCCCGGGGTCTTAGTTGCGGCAGGGGGGCTCCTTAGTTGTGGTATGTGAACTCTTACTTGCGGCGTGCATGTGGGATCTAGTTCCCTGACCAGGGATTGAACCTGGGCCCCCTGCATTGGGAGCAAAGAATCCTATCCACTGTGCCACCAGGGAAGTCCCCCCCATGGAGATAGTTTAAAGGGCTTCATTTACCCTGTGCTCTACATTATTCTACTTGTCCCGATGCAGCTGAAATCTGTCACTTTGGTTGGAAAAGGGGGCAGATGGCAACAGTGGAAACATCCACACTCTCTCTCATCCAGTTGTCCACACACTCGGCCAGGGGCCAATGTTCACCCATTTTAAGCAGGCGTTCTCCCCCCAGAGGAGGAAGATTCAGTGTAGAGTTAAGGCAACATACTGCATCACCCATTTGAATTGACCCCAATGAAAACAACATGGGTGACAAGTACACCTTTTATCAGCAGAAGTCCTAGCTGCCGGACCAGCTGGATTCTCCACCACACTTCACCCAGGATAGACATGAGCCTCAGAGCCTCCTTTTCCCACATCAGTCCACTTGGTGGGCCCCAAGGAAACCCCCTCCCGCTGGTCTTGTACTTGTGCAACCCCTGCCCCTCCCACCCGCATTGTCTCTGGACTTGGCCTTGGGACTTGCTTGGACCCATAGACATTAACAAGCACAGTGCAAACAGGCTTGATAAACCCTTGCACACTCATTCGTGGAAGTCAGTCTCCACACTGCAAAGTAACTCGGGCTGGAAGATGGGAGGGCACAGAGAGACCCGGGGGTTATTTAGACCGTCTCCCCGGGGGAGGTCACAGCTGCACGTGACCCCAGCAGAACTGCCCAGCTGTGCCCAGTCAACCCACTGGATCCCAAGAACAAATAAGCAGTTATTGTCTGAAGCCCCTATGCCAAGTGAGGGGGTAGCTTGTCATACAGAAATAGATCCTCGAATTAGTACATCCCTACTGGGGTTTTTAAAGGCCCCTCTATATCTTCTATACAAGGGCAGAAAGAGAAAAAGGAAACTCAGGCTTAAAATACCCTTGCTGAGTAAGGGTTCTACCACTAACTCATGCAGTCCCTTCCTTAGAAAATTAGTCTTTTTGTTTCCTTCTCTAAAAATAGTAGCAACCAGAAAAACACTCCACTGTTGGTGGGAATGTAAATTGGTGCAGCCACTATGGAGAACAGTATGGAGGTTCCTTAAAAAACTAAAAAATAGAGCTACCATATGGTCCAGCAATCCCACTCCTGAGCATATATCCAGAGAAAACCATAATTTGAAAAAATACATGCACCCCAATGTTCATTGCAGCACTATTTACAATAATAGCCAGGACATGGAAGCAACCTAAATGTCCATCGACAGAGGAATGGGTAAAGAAGATGTGGTACGTATACACAGTGGAATACTGCCATTTGCATTAACATGGATGGACCTAGACATTGTCATACTGAGTGAAGTAAGTCAGACAGAGAAAGACAAATATCATGATATCGCTTATATGTGGAGTCTAAAAAAATGGTACAAATGAACCTATTTACAAAACAGAAATAGAGTCACAGATGCAGAAAACAAACTTATGGTTACCAAGGGAGAAGGGGGGGAGGGATAAATTGGGAGATTGGGATTGACAGATATACACTACTGTATATAAAATGGATAACAAATACGGACCTACTGTACAGCACAGGAAACTCTACTCAATACTCTGTAATGACCTATATAGGAAAAGAACCTAAAAAAGAGTGGATACATATATATGTATAACTGAATCACTTTGCTGTACAGCAGAAACTAACACAACATTTTAAATCAACTATACTCCAATAATTATTTTTTTAATAAAAAAATAAAATAATATAAAAATAATAGCAACCAATCTAATGCGTGCCCATCATGGGTGGTGTGAAGTTAGGAGAGACATTGTATGTATGTATTCATTTATATCATAGCTTGATCAAGAGAAGATGTAGACAGGTTACAGAAACGAGTAAAACATTCTTCATGCTCAGGAAATGAATGTGCTTCATAAATTTCAGATATTATGATATTTCCGAAACATTTTCTCCTCTTATCAAAACCTCTCTGTTCCCTGGTCTCCTCTACCAACATTTTACAAGAAAAAATTCAATTGTTTTACCTAAATGGTTGTTTAGCTCATCAATAATTGACCCCCTTCTACTCTTTCCATTTTGAAATAGACACACTTGACATCCAGCAGCACCGATGAATCTGGGGGGCTAAGGTGAGGTGCTGCAGACGAGGGCCTGGTTCCTGCTGACACGGAGACGATCTAACCTGGGTGAGGACCAGCCTTAACAATCACGGGAGGCTGTCCCAACGGCAGTCCTGCCTCACCCATTCTCCTCCCTCAGATCCTGAAATAAAGTGACAAAGGAGGTAAATTGTGTTGATCAAATAAATGCTTTGAAAACCCACTTATCAGTGGCTGGGTCTGGTTTCCATCACTAAGGAGTAATACAAGCCCGTGTGCAGCCCTCCTGGCTCTGTGGTCTGGCCTGAGTTTTCGTCCAGAATGAAAAGCAGGAAAGCAGGGAGAGGGAAGGGATGGGGGTGTGGAGAGAGGACCAGAGTGGAGGGGGCAGTCTGGGGGTTCTGAGTGATTGTGTGTGTGTGTGATTTTTACCAGTTAAACCTTTGATGAATAAATCCAAGCCAAACTGTTTCCGCTGTCATTGCTATGGTTGGTGACGTTTTAGACAGCAGAGTTCTAAATCCCTAATAAGTGCCTCTCTGTATATTTGAGTTACCTCGAACTGGAACCCGGGCCCAGCCAGCAGAGTCTGGTGAAGTCTAAATCAAATAGCATCAGGCTTCCTGATTTCCGTGGCAGGACATCAGGTGTGACATTAGCTCCCAAAGCACCGCAGTCTCCTTCCGACAGCCAGGTACAATATTGGTTCTCGCCTTAAAGTTAAAAGCTGAACCGACCGTTACCCAGCACACGGCAAAGTGTGATTAATGCACGTGCTACTAGGACACTCGTGTGCTGAGGGGTCCACGCGAGCATCTAAGTTCCCTTTGTGCCAGAAGTTTAAAGGCTCCAAGGCAGCAGGACGAGAAGAATACGTGCCCTTGGGGATGCTTTCCGTAGCGACACCACCAGCTGCTAAATGAATGTTACATGTCCAGCTGTTTGATTGAGAGGAAATGCTAGAAACGGCCCTGTGGAGAACGTTCCTGCACCTTCTGGAAAACCAGGCAAAGATGTAAAATATTTACATCAGCATTTTTAGTACGTTTTCTCCCCAGTTCAGGTCAGAAGTCACTCTACTAGGGTCTTGGGAAGGGAAACTTGGCAGCTGGTATGAAACTTGGCAGCTGGTGCAGTCCCCCACTCTGGAGACAGGTACACGGAGCCTTGAATGCAGAATAACGTTGCACACATATGAACTGCTTTGCAATTATGTGTCGATGCTTTCGTGATTAACTTAGTATCAGCTAAAAGTATTACCAGACATAAAATCAAATGAAAATCATTTTTGAATTCACAAAGGCTTTGAAAAGTATAATGACATGGGCTTTTTATCAGTTATCATTTTGGTAGAAATAGTAAAAGTACAACTATTATCGTGTGCAGTCTGCAAAATTTGGAGGCATAATAAAATGTTTGGAGATCAGTGCTATAGGCAATGGAGAACCACCGAACATTTCTTAGAAGTGAAGCGTCATGAAAAGATTTGCTTATTTAAAAAAGGGGGAAAAAGGACTTCCCTGGTGGCGCAGTGGTTAAGAATCCGCCTGCCAGTGCAGGGGACACGGGTTCGAGCCCTGGTCCGGGAAGATCCCACATGCCGCAGAGCAACTAAGCCCGTGCACCACAACTACTGAGCCTGTGCTCTAGAGTGCGCGAGCCACAACTACTAAGCCTGTGTGCCACAACTATTGAAGCCCGTACACCACAACTACTGAGCACGTGCTCTAGAGCCTGCAAGCCACAACTACTGAGCCCGCGTGCCACAACTACTGAGCCCGCGTGCCACAGCTACCCGGCACACCGCAACGAAGTGTAGCCCCCGCTCGCTGCAACTAGAGAAAGCCTTCGTTGCGTGCAGCAACGAAGACCAAACGCAGCCAAAAATAAAAATAAAATAATAAATTTATTTTTTTAAAAAGGGAGGGGGGGAATCCTGCTGGCTTGCGGGTGCCATGGAGAGAGGCCGGCCAGGCCACGCAGGAGGAGGAGACAGGACCCTTGGGGCTGAAAGGGGAGGACGATGAGGATGGCGCCCAACAGACAGGACCTGGTGGCCGATCAGATGTGAACGTGCAGGAGAGGGAGTCTGGGCTGATGACCGATGTCTGGTCTGCACAGTGGGCGGCCATGGCGGTGCATTGTGAGCACAGGGGCACACAGAGGAGGGGTGCTGGGGAGCCGTGAGCCCACCTCCGGGAGGTGGGTGTGGCCAGCAGAGTGGCCCCCAGAGATGTCCACCCCCTAAGCCCTGGATCCTGTGACCACGTGGATTACACAGCAAAGGGGGATTAAGGATGCAGACGGAATTAGGATCTCCCATCCCCCGACCCTGAGATGAGATCACCCTGGACCCTCTGGGTCAGCCCGATACACAAATAAGGGCCCTGAGATGTGCAAGAGGAGGTAGGAGGGTCAGTGTCAGCGGGATTCCACTTGAGGAGGACTTAATAGACCATCACTGCTTTGAAGGTGGAGGAAGCCCCCGAGCCAAGGAGCGCCTAGAGCTGCAAAGAGGCGAGAGGATGGGTCCCCAGGGCCTCCACAGAGGAACCCGGCCCCGGCCACACCTTGACTTCAGCCTGGGAGACCCATTTCAGAATCTCACCTCCAGAACCGTAGTGAGAAATCTGTGTGGTTCGAAGGCACTAAGTTTACAGTCTTTCGCTATAGCAGTGACAGGAAACTAACACAGCAAGTTAACTCTAAAGTACACGTGGGACATGAGGAGGGACTGGGCGGAGATGCTGCCCAGAAATGTGTCTCCTTTTAGGGATGACCGTCGACCCCACCCACACGCCTCTGTCACGTGCAGACCCACCTCTTCAGGACCTGGTTTTATTGTTAGGGGTGGGTGCTGCCTGGGGTGACAGGGGACATTGCAGTTGGTGACTCCGATAAACAGGGGCTCTAAAAATGGCTCCAGTTCACAAAAGCGAGAGGGCCCTCGGCTGAGCAAGGCCTCCCCGTGCGAAGGGGGTGGAGGGAGGCCCAGCCCTGGCAGGAATGCAGGGCCCCGGGCCCCCCACTCACCCGCAGCCTCGCCCAACGCCCAACACCCCAGGCCACCTCAGTGCTCCGTCTCGGCCCTCCCGTCTTCCAGCCGGGGTGAGGGGCTGGCACACGCACCCCTCACCCCCTCGGCCCGTGCCATGCCTGGCATAATTGAAGGATTTCTCTCTTCTGTAAAAATGAGTGGAAACTGAAAAATGAATGTGCTATTAAGCGTAAAAGGCGTTAAGCCTCATAAAATTTAACAAAGATGAAGATGAAAGCCTTCAGGGGCCAGTTGTAAGTTGATCAACTGGGCGTCCTGCCAGGAAGACGTTACCAAAAAGCCCGGTCAGAGTGGACGTTTCCTGAGGCTTAAAGGGCACCAGCACATCACACTCATAACTCCGTGGGCCCATTGGGGCAGGTGCCATGCTTATCCCCTTTACAGATTCCAAAGTTTAGGCACAGAGAGGTTAAGAGGTTAAGCTGCTTAAGGAACCACAACCGGTAAGCCAGGATTCAAGCCCAAACAGCCTGCCTGCTGGGCCCAGGCCCACACCCCCACCCCGCCCATGGCCTCTCCCTGATGTCACGGCCTCCTCCTAACCTCTCCCCCTCCCCCTCCCCTCCCCGCACTACTTTTGTCCTGTCCACACCCACACGGGGCCTCCAGGACATGCCAGACATCCCTCTGCCTCAGGGTCTTTGCACCTGCTATTCCTTTTAGAAAACTTTTCTCCCCTCATCTCCTTTCAGGTCATGTGAACATCTCTGTGAAGATGCCCCGCACTCCTCTGAAGGGACTGGGAGCTCTGTCCTTGTACCCCGGGAAGGCCTGACCCAGATAAGGCAGGTGGGCCTGGGGCTGGGTGAGGAGAAACTTCCAGGTGCCTCTGGGCAAGGGTCAGGCTGCTCTCGGAGGCCAGTGGGGGCCAGGAGGCTGGCTGGCTGGCTTTCGACACTCCAGGACGCGTGCGGGCGGGCAGTGGTTCTAGCTGCTCTCTGCCCAGTTTTCCAGTCCGTTGTGGTTGACTGGTCAGTGGATACGAGAGTCGTGGCCTTGACGCGGGAGGTGATGTGGGGAAGGAAGGAGACAGGCCTGCCCTTCGCTAGAGGACCGGGAAGGCTGTCCACCCCCTGCAGACGGGGAACCCTGCTGGCCTTCACTGTGAAGCTGGTGGAGCCCAGCTTCCTCCCATGGCCACCGCAGACGTTTACCCCACGTGTGCCCCTGTGCTCTCACCCAGGACACCAACGGCCCGGTGAGAAGGGCAGCCCTGTCTCCACAGGAGAAAACCCAGGTGTATCTGTGACCTCAGCATCACCCCATGCTCAGTGCTGCTCTGGGCCTGGACTTTGGCTCCTAGAACAGACAGGGAGGCCAGCACACAGCCCATCACAGACGCACACCCAGACGGTGCTCATCTCAGACGGAACCCGGAATTCTCAAACCCCACCCTGAACATTCCCACCACACCTCAGGGGCCTGCTTCTCCACACCCCTGAGCTTCTCTCCACTCCCAGAGAAATTCTTTGGTAGAAAAAGCAGGTGCCGTTAGAGCCACAGGTCAGAATTTATTTCCTACCACCTCCTGGAGAGCATCTTCAAGGAGAGCGTTCTGTTCAACATCACTTACGCTTAAAAACAGAAAAGTATGGGAACTTCCCCGGTGGTCCAGTGGTTAAGACTCCGTGCTTCCACTGGAGGGGGTGGGGGTTTGATCCCTGGTTGGGGAACTAAGATCCCACATGCCACATGATGGAAAAACAGAAAAGTATGACTTGGTAAGGCACCAGGTAACCTGCCTCAGGGCCTTTGCACCTGCTGTTCCTTTTAGAAAACTGGGGAGAAGACCTGCCCTCCTCTGGGCTTGTGTAAGAGCTGGGTGGTTTCTCATAAGTGTGTCAAGCACAGAGATCAACATTACCAAAGGTTCATTTCTACACACATGGTGAAAAGAGATGACAATTGTAGAGGACCCCGTATTGTTAAATTATGACTGGCCTACACTGCAGGACTTATGCTAGGGTATTTCCCAAAGCACAACTCTGATAAAACGTCCTCCTCGATACCAAGCTGTAAGTTTAACAACGTCTGAGCTTTGAAGTGAATCAAATGTATATTTAACTCAAGCACATACTTTTAAAAACTTTTCTGCCCAAAACTCTATTTTCCCCAAGAAGTAAAAATGGAGGAAAACCTCGAGTACAATTGTGCATTTACTCTTCTATAAATCTTGCAACATATTAAAACCTGTTGCATTTCAGTGTCAACTTTCTGGATTTTTAGCACTAATAGTACAGGCTGCATCAAGCGGGGCTGAAAATGAAACACGAGTAAAGCGCTGGAACTGGACCACAGACGTGTTCCTCACCAACCGCTGGCCCTAAAGGCAGAGGGTGGCAAAGGTTCCCCCCTCCACCGGGGGACCAAGAAGAGCCCCATATGCTGTCACAGGCATAAAATTTCTTTCCAGTTTTGTGTTCAGTCTTAAAAATTAACTTGCATTTTACTCCATGACATTTGCTTTACTATAAAAATACTGTTTGAAATCACTTGCCAGTCAAATAACCCTTCCTCACCCCCTCCACACCAGGGCAGGCAGAGCCCCGTCTGGGAAGCTCACGGGTAGGTGAGCCAGACACCAAGCTTCGAACACATTTCATTAGGTCCGTTTGGGGCATTTCCACAAATGAAGTAATTTTATTCGCTCAGGTTGTAACTAAACGCACGCTTCAGGAAACAATGATATCAATTTCAATGTATTGAAAAATAAATAGTAAACAGCATGTTTTTCAGTTTTTAAACAAGGAAATGAGTTAATTTTATTTACTAATAGAAATAAAAGAAGCCTCTAACCTAAAGTGTAGCCTGATCATTTACTTTCTCTAAAAAGAAACACAAATTGGATTTTTTTTTTTTAACATAAAAAGGACAACACCCACAGAAAG
Organism: Physeter macrocephalus; assembly: GCF_002837175.3. NCBI lineage: Eukaryota > Metazoa > Chordata > Mammalia > Artiodactyla > Physeteridae > Physeter > Physeter macrocephalus. The sequence goes on along the minus strand of NC_041233.1, from coordinate 598,179 downwards.
ATAAACTCCTCTACCGGCTGGCGCTACAGAGATTTCCCCAGTTACTGACTGATTTTGGTAGATCTGCATCACCACTGCAAGCCTGGCGTCACAATCTGATGCATTCAGCTACTTCTTGGCATCTCAGAAGCAGCCCCATCCCAGAGTAAAACTGCTCTCTGGCACTTTTGGCACTTTTTTCCCTCCAGAACATGAAGCCCTAAAAACCGCCACCTGGAAGAACACAAGCATGTCACAAATCTGTGGTTTTCTGACTGTTCCACAGTGAGGAGACAGTTGAGCAAGGGTGCTGTGGTCCCTGCCACCAACCGATCCCACACAAGGCGCTGTCTCTATCACCAGCGCCCTGAAAGGCATGTGTGGATTTCACTGGCTGTTTTAATAGGTTTCAAGAGACATTCATGTTAAAATAGGTTCTAAGAGACGTTCATGTTTTGTTTTAACATGGGCTCCAAAATGTGTGAAGATATACCTAGAATCACATCTCAAGGCATCGTCAAAAAGAGGTCTGTTCCAAAACGTGTTAAAAGAGGAAGGCAGGCTTCCCTCACAGCTGTTTCTGGGGCCACATTTTTCCCCATTAACTGTTTAAAAGTCTGAATCAGGAGCAAGAATGGCCACGTATATATCCATGCTTGCGTGCGTACACAAAGAAGTACCTTTACGCCGACTTAAGGAAAAAAAAGGACATTTTGTGTCCCCCAAACATCTGCCTGCTACAGGCCTTGCAAGAGGGTTCACGCCCCCTGCAGATGGGGCAAGGGAAGCCTAGAAGGTTAGAAACAACCCCGACAGGTCTCCTGAGCTCTGTCATCACAGAGGTTCAGGCAGCTGACTCATGTGTATGACAGCAAATACCATGCTCTGATCTCAACGTGAATCACTCCCTAAAGAAAACAGAGCTATCGCTTGCTACACTCCTCGTGGCATTTGGGCTGTTGATACGGTCTCAGGGTGAACAACTCCCATCAACAACTTTTCCTTTTTGGTCTACAGAGCACCATAGTTAGTGGCATGTCTTTTTGTTGGTTGCTTTTAAATCTTAAGCAACCAGGTATAAGAATACAACCAAAGTGACTGATTTGAGGTTTTATAGGCAGAGGTCTCTCTCTTTTTTTTCTCAGATTTTTGCTCCTTAAAAAAAGGGGAAAAAGTATGAGGTTTCAAGGCTAAGAGTTACTCTGACCGTAGCTGGCCCTCAATCAAGGGATGGCTAACCATGCCATTTCCTCTTTGATCTTCTGTGCATTATCTCGTGGCAAAATTTCACTCTGGACGCCCAGATCTGAGGTGCCTTTTCATATTAGATATAAATTAATCCAAAGGTCTAGAGCTCTACATTTCCAGAGTCACGACAAATGCTTAACTTACTTCAAAAATCTCTTGCATAAGTATCTCATCCCTCAGCTCAAACAAACGAGAAGGTCAAAGGCAAGAAAGGATACATACATTGGAGCACCTCCTATAATCCATATACACGCGCATTCTCTATACAGGTTCTACATGGTCAAAGGAGTTGTTTCAGCTAATATAGCCTCTAGTGTGGAGTTCGTCGGAACACAGCCCGTCGGGGCCCCACCAGCATCATACGAAACAGCAGTACTTCTTCCACCAGGACTTGGACAGGGTCTTCATCTTGTCCGGAGTCCTGCTCTTGGACTTCTTGGGCTGCTGCTGAGAGTCCGAGTACTGGATTCCGGCGACGATGGCTGCATCAAAGACCTCTTTGAGGTTCTTCTGAGTCAAGGCCGAGCACTCGATGTAGGAGGAAGCTTTGATCTCCTCAGCACACAACCTGGCCGCCTCCTCGGGTACAGGTTTCTCTTTGCATTTGTCCAGCTCGATGAGGACTTTGACGTCTTCTCTGAGATCCGACTGCGTCCCCACGAGAATGATGGGGGCTTTGGGACAGTGGCACCGAATCTCTGGCACCCATTTCTCACTGACGTTCTGGAAGGAGGAGGGGCCCACGACACTGAAGCACAGGAGGAAGATGTCGGCGCTGGTGTAGCACAGAGGCCGGAGCTTGTCAAACTCATCCTGCAAGCGAGCCAAGCACCCAAACGTTATCTTTTACATCAGTTCTCATCAGTACAAAGACCGTTTGAACATTTTTCTGGAAAGGGTCTGGCAGGTAACAGAAAGCCCACGAGGGATGGAAGGAAGAGCCAGAGTCCTCGAAAGGCCCCTGCTGCCAAGTGGGGCAATGCTCCCAGCCTCCGGAAACCTGCCTGACGCGCTCAACATTCTCCTTGATGCTCTAGACCTACTTGCAATTTACCATAGAAAAGGTCCTCAAATTAGATGGATTTTCAAAATAAAATGTACTTTCTCTAGGCTTCAGCGCAGAGTAACTCAGACCCATTCCTTCAACTCTGGCACTTAGTCAGGCTTTTAAAACGTACACAGTACCCACCCTGACCCCAGGGAACCCCGGTCTGTGAACCCAGAGCCTCTGTAAGGACCCATCCCTGCCCATCCTCACGGCAGCGATGAGCCATGCCTGCTCCATCCCACCTGCGCTGTGCACACCCAGGGCACATTCAGGGCACACGCGGTGCAGAATCACGGGAATCAGACACAGGTCTGGAGTTGAGGACCTGGACTTGGCCACTCTCATTAGGGACCCAGAGAATGCGTGCCTCTCAATGTCACATACAACACTGGTGAATACAGTCTCACACCTGCTGGATATAACACTTTCTTCTCGATTTATCTTTTTCTCCCTCCCTCCTTTTCTCTTACTTTCCCTCCCCTTCTTTTCTCTCCATGAATCCCAGAGGCCTCCATGCAGGATGCTTTGGGACGATAAGGAACCAGAGAAAGGGTGTACCCACCCAGCTTCTGAGGGATCGAGAACTGGATGGAACAAGTTAGAGTTGATCATATAAACCAACAACCCACCATGCTGCTGAAGGCCGTGCCACACTCACTCACTAACAGAGACGCCTGTGGGACTCCAGGCACCATGCAGCAGACACCAGGGGATTTGGCTGGGGACAGACAGACATGGCCTCAGCCCTTGTAGGGACATCTGTCTCCAAATCAGTGTTTCTTTACATCAAACACCCTAGAGTCCCCTGCAGCACCATATTTAGCTAACTGAAAGCTTTCACTCATCCCTCTTCTGGGAAGGTATTTACATCATCTCACTTCTATCTGAAATTTCTATATGTGGGTCCAACCATCCTCAGGTGTAAGGTGACAAATAGATTCCCAGCAGCAAGGAAAAGGTAAACGTCACCCAGGTATCTGCCGCTCAGTTGACACATATGATTATTTACGAACTATTATTTACGTGCATGTTATGTTGCATCTGTGGCCTTTTTCTAGGGATAAGGGAAGCCTGGATCTTTTTATTTGAGTTCACTTTCCTCATCTGAGGCTCCGTATTTCAGTTTGTGGGGCAACACCAAGTAACACTATTAAAGTCCACCAATATTAAAGTCATTCCTCAGGAAGGAATACGGCACCCCTCCGTGTCACTGCCACTTCTCCGACTTCTATATGCAAAAGTTAAAAAGAAAGAAAAAAAAAGACTTGGATTTCTTAGTGCCAACTTTGTGCTGAAAGAAGAAACACAGAAACCCATCCAGGTGGCCCACGGCCCAGCCACGAGGATCTTTTAATGAAACATTCCCTCTGTTCTCGGAGGCCCGCAAGGAAGAAGCACAGGACGGAGGCGTTGCCCTCGCTGCTGGCAGTCACCGCACCTGCTGGGCCCTGGATCTGGGGTTGCGTTACCAATAAAAAGAAAGGTGAGCAGAGGCCCAGGCCTTGTGACCGGGCTTTGGCGATCTGGCTCCCAGACCTCTGGAGGTTCTGGCTGAGGGACTTGGGAAGCAAGGCGGAAATTAAACCCTGCTGACCAGAAATCTTAGCTATCTGCTGAAATAAATGCAGCACACGTACATGTGATAAAGCCAACTGTAATGGACCCTCAAGGAAACATGTTCTGAGGCCCAGAGATGTGCCTGGGATTCAGGGCAGGGCAGGGCAGGGCCGGGTGGGATTGACAGGCCGCTGGACAGCAGTGCTGGTCAAGCTGCAGTCGGATTTCTTTTTTTTTTTTTTTTTTTGTGGTATGCGGGCCTCCCTCTGCTGCGGCCTCTCCCGTTGCGGAGCACAGGCTCCTGACGCGCAGGCCCAGCGGCCATGGCTCACAGGCCCAGCCGCTCGCCGGCGTGTGGGATCCTCCCAGACCGGGGCGCGAACCCGGTTCCCCTGCATCGGCAGGCGGACGCGCAACCACTGCGCCACCAGGGAAGCCCTCTTTTTTTTTTTTTAAGTGTAAAGATTTTCCCAAGTGCCTCATGGTTCAGAAGGGTGAAGAGTTTTAACCTGCTATTGGTCACTCTATTTCAGTCTGATCAATTTCACCGGGCGTGAAATTGATCACAGTGAAATTTCCACAGCATTAAAAACTCCTTTTAACATCTTACAAGCTCACTGAGCCCCCAACAAGAAAACCCCAAGGCACAAGAAGCGATTTCTAGTTATTTATCCAGCTCTCAGCTGCTATGTGAAACCTGCGTTTGGTCCCTAGGCGACGGCTACCGGTGCTCACATTCTCTGGGAGTTTGCAGAGGAGGTCGCTCGAGTCGCTGTGTCCTCAGGAAGCTACCATGACAACTGCCTGTGGGGGTGGGCGCAGTGCCACGGGCTGGGACAACATGAAGGAAATATGGCACATGTCAAATCAAGTCCCTTAAAAGGTAATTTATCAGATCTGGAGTAGGAAGGGTAGGAAAGGACTACCACCTTGCCCAGCTTTGCTTATGGTCAAAGCAAATACTGACACTTGGGGAGAGGGAAAAAACTGACTTTATCTCACCACCTGTGTATTTTTCACAAACAGTTTTTGAAGCTGGTTTTCTACAAATCTGTAGATGGCTGGCCTCATTCCTTACACAATTAGGCATACTTACTAATCAGGTAAGAAATACTGTGAATCTCAACAAAAAAACTGCTGGGAGGGCTTCCCTGGTGGCGCAGTGGTTAAGAATCCGCCTGCCAATGCAGAGGTCCCGGGTTCGAGCCCTGGTCCGGGAAGATCCTGCATGCCACGGAGCAACTAGGCCTGTATTCCACAACTATTGAGCCTGTGCTCTAGAGCCTGCAAACCACAACTACTGAGCCTTCGCTCTAGAGCCCGCGAGCCACAACTACTGAGCCCGCGAACCACAACTACTGAGCCTGCACTCTAGAGCCCGTGAGCCACAACTACTGAGCCCACGTGCCACAGCTACTGAAGCCCGCGTGCCTAGAGCCCGTGCTCCGCAACAAGAGAAGCCACTGCCATGAGAAGCCCACGCACTGCAACGGAGAGTAGCCCCCGCTCGCCGCAACTGGAGAAAGCCCACGCCCAGCAACGAAGACCCAACACAGCCAAAAATAAATAAATAAATAAATAAAACAATGGATCTATTAAACAAACAAACAAAAAAAACTGCTGGGAGATCAGAAGGATAATTTCCAAATAAACCAAAGCTTACCAACTTGCACCAAAACCTTTTCATTTCCCGAATTATGAGCTTTTTTCACGAAAATATGTTTAAAATGATTCTCTTGATGCCTTGACTTTGAAACAGACCGTATTAAGGAAAAAATTAAACTCTTTCTTGATAATTCAGGATCATTTCTACATAGTGTTCTTGGTAAAAGACCTATTCCTCTTTCAAAATTGCTCAGAGATCTTCCTCCTGGGTCTACCCATCCTGCCCCTTGAGCTGACTTTGCTGTCCTCCTCCTGTAACCTCAATGGTTTCTTTCACAAGTTCTACTAACAGGTAGACTGTAAGTCTGTTGAGGGGCAAGCCCATGACTTAAGTTTGCATCCCCCAGGACCCAGCACTCCATTTATTTATTGATCCAGTCTACAAACCGTGAATAAGCCCCATGCTGTGCCAGGCACCGAGCAGGCATGAGGCAGGGAACCCCAGCCCAGGAAGCCATGTCTGCCAGCAGAACCAACACCTGACAGGCGAGCCAGCGGTGGGCAGCTGCCTGCACTGGGCTGCCTGCTCCTCCCTAAAGGGTCCCAGATAAGCGCACCCTTTGGTGTCTTGAGTTTTCCTGCCTTCTGTCTTATTCTTGGGCTGTTCAGCTGCCACATCTTGCTTCAGCAGGGAGGTCTCTGTTTATGGAGGCGCTACTCGACCCTCATTTTATTTTATTTTTTGGCCGTGCTGTACGGCCTGCGGGATCCTAGTTCCCCGACCAGGGATCGAACCCACGCTCCCCACCTTGGAAATCCGGAGTCTCAACCACTGGACCTCCAGGGAAGTCCCGACCTTCATTTTAAAGATCAGAAAATCTGACCCGAGGTAGGAAAAACATTCTCACTTTATACAAAGCAATTAAGCTTTCATTATAAATAGCAGCAGGGCATCCAGAAAGATTAAATATTAGAAGAGCCTGTGTTCTTTGATTTTTCTTTTCCACGGGCAAGAAAATGCAGACCGGTTGTTTTTTTCTGCTCTGGGAAGCCCCAGTGGAAGGGTAAGGACAGAGCAGAAGAGGCTTGGCTATGACGTGTGTCACCGTGGCCACCGCCAAACCAGCGTTCTGCTGAGGATCGAGGCTGCCCGGTCTTGTGTCACATCAAAGTTTGAAAAACAAAGCCCTGACTGAATTTGCTGTCCCAAGTGGGTGAGTAAATGAGAAGCCCTGGTTTGGAGGAGGTTCTTGGGGATACTGGAAAGCCAGCTTCCTCTTTAATGTATACGATCGTGTGACACCTCAGAAGTGAAGTGGGCACTTTTACCTGCCAACAAAGTACCCCAGCACTTTCTCAAGTGCCGGAGAGACTACATGCTCAGTAACTGTCACTTTGGCAAACTCAAGAGACGGCACCCTGGGCTCTCAGAGAGCACGGTGAGAACTCAGTGACGTGAGCGCCATTCGGGGGGACCGGGGTCCCTGGAGCTCTTCAGGGACACCCCAAAGGGGACCTCACACCGGGCCGTCCCACCAGCTCCCTGGCTGCCTCGTCCAAGTGCCTGGCCAAGACAGGAATAAATGTCCGCGATTCAGAAGGATCAAGTCCTGGCCAATTCATTCCTCCAGCTCAGGACAGCCTGGGCCGCTTCAACTTGCTTCAACCCCAGCAAGTCCGACCATGCTTAGGAAGGGAAACATTAACACTTACTGACATGAACTCCATCTTTTTCTTGAGTAAGTTTATTAAGTATCTGGCTCGTTGACCTTTAATAAAACGATCGTAAGCTACGGCCGACTTACTTTGAGAAATGAGTACAAAGCAACATTGATAATTTTTAATAAAAACCAGAAAGTAAATAAGATCAGAAATTCCCAGAAGATAAGAAACGCTCTTGACCCTGTTTCCCCCTGTCCTGCCCACACAGAGCCGGGCCAAACCCTGTTTATTGGCACGGAGCTCTGTGTCCCCACCACCACCCTCTGCGAGGGGCCATCCATGGGGGTGGGGCTCTAGAATGGCCCAGCTGGGGCTGGGGCGAAGGGCTTTCAAAGGCCCTTTCCTCGCCCAGCACTGAGCAGCGTTGTGATACTGACCTGTCCTGCAGTGTCACAGAGCTGGAGTCTCACGGGCCGCCCATCCACGGAAACCACAGCTTAAAAATAAGACCAAAAGGACTGTCAGGGGGTCTCTTTTAACCTTTTCCAGAAGAATAATAGTTTTAATTTGTATGACCATTCTCACTCCAAACCCTTCAGCTCCTATTCTGGGTCCCCAGTGAATTCAAGACTTGCCTACAACAAAGAGGCCCGGGAGGCACTTTTGCACCCAAACCTGCAGGGCGGGCAATTCGCTCCGTGCCCCAGAGAAGGCAGGAGGCCAGAAACTTTGATGGCACCCAGAAGGGCCTGCGCTTTTCTCCCAGCCCCAGAAGATTTATTTTCCCGTCACACTTGTTTCCAAAAACCCAAAAACAACACTGGGGGGTAAGTGGGAACCAACCTTGCAGCTTTAAGTCAGTGGAAAATCTCACAAATAATTCTGTTTTCCCTTGGGAAACGTTCGGTGACTTTCGGGTTTATCATAAAAGTGCGGCTTGTTTTTAGAACACGTGCAAACACAGGCTGCCCGCATTGTCCTGCTTATAAAAGAGGGCACAGCTTATCTCTCCATGTCAGCTCAAAGAGCGGATTAAAAGAGAAAAGGAAAGGAAAGAAAACCATGCCCACCTTTCCACTGGGAAGGGGTATCCGGGGAGGGGCCTGCATCAGGGCGCTGCTCTGAGGTTTCTATTTGAACGAAGTACTCAGTTTTGTCTAAATACAACTTTCTAAATCGTTTATACATGTTTACACTACTCAGTTGGGAGGAGGAAAAAAAAGGAAAAAAACAATATCGTTTAGGTGGGAAACCCAGTAGCACAGCACTGCTTTACCTAGGGTGCCTTCCAGGTGGATGAAAGCAAGTCCTTGCCATCATGACTTTCCAAAAGATCGAGAAGCTTGTGTGTGTGTGCTTTAAAAAAAAACAGAAAAAAACAGGGAAAGTGTTTCACCCTAGCTTCCGTGGATTTTAACTTTTTCTTAAATTTCAAAAAGACTTGAAAAATCAAGAGTAAGGACTCCTTTATCTTGGTAGCTACCAAACCAAATGACATAGCACTGTACACATAAGAGCTTTCAGTAGCTTAAAGAGATACTGAAAAGATACTAAGACTCAGTAACAGAGCCCACGGGGGCGGTGGAAGCGGGGGCAGGGGAAGCGATGGGGCTCGGAGGAAAGAAGCTGTGTTTACTCTCCAGGTTTAATCCAAACCTCGGCCTTCCCTAGTGCTTCTAGTGCCATTTCCACTAGATCCACTCTCTTCGCCCGTCTCCGCGGCTCTTTAAAGTGGAGACGCCCTCGGGAGGGAAGCCACCGACAGGCAAGGACGGACCCTCAGGCCACAGGTAATGGCACCTGCGCGTCACCTTCCGATCGAAACCCGGCAGCAGCGCCAGCAGCGTCGACCTGACGCAACTTCTCTACCCAGGAAACTGACCAGGCCACCTGGGCGCGACCTGTTAGACCCCACCGTCTGCCCCTGAATGGCGAGGCGACCGCCGCTCCCCGCGCCCGGGTTAGGGCTCCCGGCCCCCGCGGCCCCGTGCCCCCGCAGGCCCCCGGCCCCGCTCACCTGAGAAGTTGTCGAAGGCGGTGGGGATGTACTCGGTGGGGTAGCCGTTGGTGGTGTAGCTCACCACCAGGCTGGTCTTGCCCACCGCGCCGTCGCCGACCAGCACGCACTTGACGCCGCGCCCCTCCGCGCCGCCCGCGCGCTCCCGGCCCCCCGGCGCCCCGGGCCCGCGCCCCCCACGCTCCCGGCGGGGAGGCACGGGCGGCGCCTCGCAGCGGCCCGGGAACGCGGGGTCCCCCTGCTGCGGGGGCATCGGCCCGCGCCCGCCGCGGGGGGAGCTGTCCCCGACCCAGACGCGCGGTGCAGACAAAGGCGGCCGGGCGGCTCGGGCTGGACTCGGGCTCGCGCGGCGCCGGCTCCGTTCCGCGGCCGAGGACTGCGGGCCGAGCGGCGCGGGGCCCCGCGCTGTCTCCTCCCGCTTCCCGGCGGCCAGGCGCGCTGGGGGCGGGCGCGGGGAGGAGGCGGGGCGGCCGTTCGCTCCCCGCGCCGGGCCCACAGCGCCCCCGCCTGCGCGCCGCGCTCTGCGCTCGAGCCGGAGCCGGGCGCGCGGGGGGCTGGACCGCGGCCGCGGGCGCGGGACCCAGACAGCCGCCGGGGGGCCCCCGGACGCCCGATTGGGGCGGCGCCGAGGGGCCGGGCCGGCCGAGGGCAGCTCCTCCCGGCGCCGACACTGACGCCGCCGCCTAGAGGCCCGCGGTCCCGCCTCCTGCGCCCACGCGGCCGGCGGCCAGGCTCCTCCCGGCCCCGCGGCCCTCGCCCCCTTCTCCACGCGGTCCCGGCCTCCTCGGCCACAGCGCTGCATCCGAGGGGGGCAGTGAAATGCCTGGGGGACAGTTGTCGGAAGGAGGCTGAATTAACAGCCAACTTTTAGTTTAAAGTCTAGCCGCTGCCCGTCGTGTGGTTTTTCTTCTTCCGAAGTAATGTATTCTATCATTTGGGAGCAAAAGAACGTCAGGTCCTTTGTTAATGCTCGTGTGACTTTCTCTTTTGCGTGCCCTGAACCAGCAAATGTCTTTATAGCCCCAATTCCTTCATTTGCTTAAATGTAATGTGGTGATGTTAGTATTATGGGGGGTGTGGGGGAGGGCGGAATCCGTTTATCTGTTACTCCTTTCTCCTACATCTAGTCAGCAATCCATCCGGAAAGACAGGGAAGCCTTTCTGGGCCTAGTCCGGACACAAAGGCTTCTCGGGGTTTGCACTGTGGTGTGAGAAGAGGCACATACTGTGAACACAAATGGTGATACTAATAATAAAAGTTACAGTAGCTGATAAACATCGATCCTTTCTTCCGTGCCAGACCCTGGTAAGCACTCTGCATGAGCTAATTCCTGTCATCTTATCATTACTTATACCCATCTTATGGGTATAGGATGAGAAAATCTGAGGCACAGAGATATTAGATAAAATGCTGAGGTCCCACAAGCGAGGAATTGGCAGTGCCAGAATTCAAGTAGTCTGGCTCCAGAGCCTGAGTTCTTTACCCAGTGTCCTTGAAAGCAAAAATAAGCCAGAGTGATAAACTCAGCCTTGGAAGTGTGGCTGTAGTTGGAATGCAGAGGTGGATTTTCCAAGAGGCTGGAGGCTTGAATCCATGGCCCCTCATTTGCAGAGAACCTCTCCAAGGCCCTGGGGGCCCTAGCAATGTGAACACATGGTTATGTTTTTGTAAATTTTCCAAAATTATATATTTTAACCACCACCAATTAATCCCACTGCCTCTTTCAACTCTAACTTCTCATACGGAGAAGTTTTGATGTAGCAGTGGACATTCTGAGGATCAAGCCAAAGTAAAATAAAGTTGGGGAGACATTTCGTTTGCGTTTAATGGATACAGAGCCAGGACCAAGGTGAGGGAAGGAAGGGGACAAGGGAGCAAAGTTTAAGGGGCCAAACTTGCACTTGCCTGACCCAGAGAATGAGCCTTGACCCCGATGGGATGTATCTGTGTGGTTTTCAGTTCCCACGTGTAGTTACCTTATTTCTAGCCACCCAGGTGTAGGAATGGCCGCCAGTAACGTGCCTACTATGCAGTATACTGCTGGTATCCATCTGAACTTTCCCACTTTCCCCAGCACGGGAAGGTTCCAGTAGCAAAGCAGTCACAGAGTTTAGATATAGCTTCTTGAAGCCAGACGGTAGTTTGTGGCTATTCTTTCCATCATAAAACACATAGTATTGTTAGAGGGGGGTTGGCTCTCTCACCTACACCTGGTCAAAATGGAAGTTCTTTCCCCTCAGGAATATACTCTAACTGCAGTATAAACGATTATAAATGCACTATACATTTTTGCAGGAAATCACACGAAATAGAATTGATGTGAATTCCTGTGTTTGTGAGGACACAAACCTGTCGCACTACCACAAACAGCAAGTTCACCTGTATGGGAAGTACATTTCCATTCTTCTCTAGAAAACACGTTACAAAATTGAAAAAGTAGTCAAAGGGCATGCAGCTAGGGATATGGGGGAGGTTGTGTTCAAGAGACACAAAGTTTCAGTTATGCAAGATAAATACATTCTGGAGAGTTAATGCACACCCACGTGACTAGAGTTAACAATATTGTATGCTTGTATCGGCTAAGTGTGGATCTTGAGTGTTCTCAAAACACACACACACACTTGAATATTTCACAATATATACATATATCAAATCATCAAGTTGTACACCTTAAATATGTACAATTTTTCATTGTCAACTAGACCTCAGTAAAGCTGGGGGGAGGGTATGCAGCCAAAAAATGTGGGAAAAATAGTATGATTGAGGTGTATCAGGTGGTTTATTAAATGTTTTCTTGTGGATATTTTTGAAGTTTATGGTGTTTGTCGGCCTTTTAAATTGCATAGCTTATTGTGATGCATGTCTCATTTTAAATCAATATTTTTGTGCCTAATTTTCTATCCTTAAATTTTTATCCTTTCTCTTAAAGAAGGCCCCCAAATGTGATCAGCTTCAGGCCCTACAAAATGTGGGTCTCCCCCCACCTCTAGCCATATAGTAGTTTTTGTATCCTGTAGCCCCCAGCTTTGCTTCGCTTCCTTTTTTATGTCGAATATTGTCCCACTCCACTCGTTTTGGCCCATCTTTCTAGATCCAATTTAATCAACCCCCTGCAGCCTTATTTAAAAGCCCCAGAACTAACTGCCCACTACGAGAAGACTTTTCTGCAGCCCGGAATAGCCAAGTCCAGAGGTAGGGAGATGGCCTGGAACTCAGTGCTGACCAAGGCCGCGGCTGTGGACGCCCCTCCAAGTGTACGATCAATCAGTAAATCTTACGATAAATCAATAAATCATATGATGCGTTCTCTTGTTTGTTTACTCTCTCCCCGTTCAAGCCCCATGAGGTCAGGGACTTTATTTTGTGCATCCTTATATCCAACACTTTACATCATGTGGGGAAAGTAGTAGGTTGCTGTTTTCTGTTTTATGCTTTTATAAAATATTTTTAGAACACATGAATCCTGCAGCAATTAACAAGAAAGACCATTTCTTTGTTCTCTGAGAATGCCTTACCCCTCCTGTACCCCCCACCTATATCCACCAGGACGGCATAGTTGGTGCAATGTCTCCTTTGTGTCTTGGGTTTGGTAAATTTGGGAAATGCTGACATTTACGTGGGCAAAAAGCAATTTTCCACTCTTAAGTTCTGGTGCCTACGTGGCTCTCCAGCCCAGCTGTGAACATTCCCCCACCGCACCCGAGCCCTTACACTGGTGAACTTATGCCTAATCCCTATCATAGCACTTTGTTAAAATAACCTACTGACACTTGCTCTTCATCTCCTAAAAAAAAGCATGACCCTTGCTTCACCAAACTCTTTATCCCCAGCACATTTCCCAGGATATTTTTTTCCTAAAGCTTTTTTACCTGTTCTACTAGCAAAGAGTATCTAAGTTTCAAATGTACTAATTGTCATGAATTTATACTTTGCAACTAATATAGTAAAAACCATGCCAATAGACTTTATACTGTGTACCTTTCACTTTTCTATCTTTTGACATATTCAAGAAATAAGCTAAAATGATTTTCTGATTAATACATTCTTTGCCCGGGTGTAATTTCCATCCTTAAATTCAATACAAAGCTTTTTTTTTTCTTTTTTACTATTTATAACATTTCACTATTTACGCATCTTCCATACATAAATAACAGCAGGGAACCAAATCAGAAGTGGATGGTTCCTGGATCTTTTGTGTTAATGGGTCGTGTAGCTGTGAGTGTTTGTTCTTTCTTCAAGCCATCACCCTTTATCTTGGACACATTCATCTCTGAAGGAAACTTCTTTTCTTTAGCGGTGCCTTGGTTTTTAAATGTCCTGTAAGAGACCACCAGTTAGGAAGTTACTTCTCGGGAATTCCCTGGTGGTCCAGTGGTTGAGACTATTCACTTTCACTGCCAAGGGCCTGGGTTCGATCCCTGGTCGGGGAACTAGGCTCTGAGGCTGGGCCACTGTTCCCCAGAGCATCCTTCTCTGTGTGTTCCAGGCCATGGCTGTCCGCTGAGAGGAGCTCCCTAGGGATGGGGAAGCAGAGGACCATCAAATGGCTACACTTGATGGCGGACAGACTCACAGGGCCCGACACGCCTTTACCCTCCTCCTGCTCTGCGCCCCCTTTGTCGTCTTCACAGCAGCCTGAGTTCACCGGACCCACAGAGGCTGCAGCCCCCACAAAGCACAGCCTGCGCTCCCTTTCATGGCCTAGCTGGTGGCCGTGTCCGCAGGGCTACTGGGTTTTCTCAGAAGCTTCAACTGGAGCCCCGTACCAGATTCAGCTGGACAGGCTTAGTGACTGTGTCCCTCTTGCCTGCAACTCCCAACCTCGTGAAAGCTTCCCTTCCTTACCCCTGTGCCTTGGAGACGCTGTTTTCCTAACTGAGCCCTGACCATACCCTTCCTTAGTCCTTTTTTACCACCAGGGATGCCAGCCTAGGAAAAAAAAAAAAAATTGACAAGGAAATGAATGTTGGCATTTTTCACTAGAGAAGATGGGAGAATCATATAAATGTCACCAGACCACCAGCTGGCCCACCAGTGGGTCCTTGTCAGTAATTGCAGACCCCAGACTCTCCCATCAGCTAGCATTATGGTGAGGGGTCACGGACATTATCCAACATGTCGAAATCGGCGCCCTGTCTACAGATGTCCTTTTGTCTCTTGCCTGTTGGTAACTAGAATGAATAATTTTTTTTTCACTCAAAAAGAGCTCCCATTGACCTGATGAAACTTTCAGATGTGAAAAATCAATCATTAATTTTGATTGTAAAAAATATTTCTGAAAAGAAAATGTTTATATTGTTTTTACTGGTCAGATTAGGCTAGGCTGCACTACAGTGATAAATAAACTTAAAATCTTAATGTCTAGAAACATAGGAGTGATTCTTTGGTCATGCAAAATCCACTGCAGGTCAAATGATGGTCTGAGGCAGCGCCCTTCCTAGTGGCGACTCAGGGATCCAGGCTGCTTGCATCTGGTAACCATGCGGCCCAGGACACATGGTTTTCAGGAAAGAGAGTGCGGAGGGTCATCCACCAACTATGAAATGCTTCGTCTTGGAAATGACTTCTGCTCACAGCTCTGTATACATACCATGCGTTTCTGTGCACGTACCCATGCATTTCTGTACGTGTGCCCATGCATTTCTGTGCACGTGCACATGCATTTCTGTATGTGTGCCCATGCATTTCTGTGCAAGTACCCATGCATTTCTGTATGTGTGCCCATACATTTCTGTATGTGTGCCCATGCATTTCTGTGCACTTGCCCATGCATTTCTGTATGTGTGCCCATGCATTTCTGTGCACGTGCCCATGCATTTCTGTGCGTGTGCCCATGCATTTCTGTATGTGTGCCCATGCATTTCTGTATGTGTGCCCATGCATTTCTGTGCACGTACCCATGCATTTCTGTATGTGTGCCCATGCATTTCTGTGCACGTACCCATGTGTGCAAGAGAAGTCTTATAAGAGCTCAAAACTGGAAACAGTCTAAACGTCAAAAACAGTAAAATGCATGAGTTAATTTGGGAATTTATGTTATACTATTTAGTAAAGAAAATGAGTGAACTACAGATAAATACAACGACGGTAATGAATCTCGTGAACAGAATGAGGAGTGAAAGAAGCCAGACACAGAAAAAGGTGTCAACTCTCAAATTTGATTTATATATAGTAAAAGCATTTCTAAAGAAATGGGCAGAACTAAACAGTGTTAGATGCCAGAGTAACTGAGGATAATTTATATATTGGAAAGGAGAGGGGCCATACAGGGCTTCTCATGTTCAGATATTCTGTTTCTTGATCTGAATGGTGGTTACATAGGCGTTTGTTTTGTACTAATTCATTTTACCATGTATCTGTTTTATTCATTTTTATGAATCGCATTATATTTCAAAATTATAATGATTAAAAACTGTCAAACCTATAAGTTGTATGACATGGGATTCGTGGTTATTTGCATCTTAAAGAGCTATTTGCTAAAACCTAGCACAGTGCTGATGACCTGTGTGCACGTTTCAAGTTAAATAACAAACTTTAGAGTAAAACTTAAATGTGACTTGATTGGCCCAAACCCTATTTCTACAGAACTTTCCCAGGAACGCATATCATGAAGTATGACTGTGCATTTTGTACATCGCTAACATTTATTTTTAATAAGGGTATCATCCTGCACAAGTGTTATTGATAGGTATTGTAATATTTTTAACAAGCTAAACTGGCCCTGCAAGATTATTACAATAGAGGTGAATGATGATTTACATACATAAGTTCCTGGAGAAAAATGAAAGCCCCCGGGAGGGCTGTTTGAAGGAGGGCAGGTAAATTTGCACTGGGAGCTCGCTGGGCCAGAAAGGCTGGAACCACTGAGAATGCAGAGGACAGGTGCCGGGCAAGGCTGAGCGACACTGCAGGCCCCTTTCTGCCCTCAGTCTTGGTTTATTTTCCCCCTGAACCACCCCCCTCGGAAATGCCTCCATTTCCATTCCCTCAGACCTGCTGCAGCCTCGGAATTGCCCTCCCAGGTGTTCTGAACCTTCCCATAAAAAAGCTTCTTCCCCAGACCCTTGCGGCAAATGATATGTTTCCAACTTCCCTCCCCAAACACACATCACAGAAACTCCCCAGGCCAGACATTTCCCAGCTGCCCAAATCCTCGCAGATGATAAGAACTCTTCAGAAACCCCTCTTAGCTATTGCAAAACCTTGATGTCCTCTAATTTTTCAGCCACCATTGAAGATAAGGACTCGCCATGCAATCATTTCCCAACAGCTGTAGTCAGTCACCTGGTCTGGCAATTCTGAAATGGTAGAATTTTCTTCCTTACTTCCAGAAACTGCAACCATCTGTCTTTTCTAGATCCTCCCGGTTGAGGGCAAGGAAACGCCCACAATCCTACAACAGGGAAGATAAAGGAATTTTCATACATTCAAATAGGGCTCACAATCCACTTCTGGGTTTGCAATGGCTGTGTAATGCTTTGAATGAATGTGTGCACATCCAAACACCCTACAAAGCTGCCCAAGCCTGTCTTTGAGAAGAGAGACTGTAGCAGGCGGTCCGCTTTCTCTGTCACGTGCATCTAGAATGTACTAGAAGGTGGATACTGCCTCTGCACACAGGATTGTGCCATTGGTTTGATTTTGGAGGGAAAGGGGTACGGTTGTTAGCTACGTCATTGGATGGAGGAATTCCACTCGTGAACTTAGTATGACCAAAGAGAACAGTGGCAGTCTGTACAGATGCACTTAGAGCGTCTGGACCTCAAGGAGTTTACAATCCCAGTAAGAGAGAAAATATCTGTGAAATAACTGGAGTGCAAGGCGGGGTGTAGTGGGGGTAACGGGATGTGCCAAGTGCAACAGAAAGTCAGGGGTGCCTGAGGACGAGCTTCTGGATGGGGAAATGCAAACACCCTTCCTCTGAGACCAGAGAGACTCTCCTCCCCATTCCCCCATCAAAAAACTTCAACCAATTACAGCCACGCTGGTGAGGCTCACGATGTCCTAAGCATTTTGTATGCATTGTCATATTTAATACACACAAAATCTAAACATGGACCATTATTGCCCTCCAACTTTATAGATTAGGAAACAGCAGCTCAGAGGGACCCAAGGTCACCCCGCTGGTGACTCTCAAGAGGGAGAGGTTTTCACTGTGGCCTATAACCTCACCATCAAAAGATGACAAAGCAATGGGGTTATTTTAATAACGATGCTTATTTTTTTAGAAAAAAAAAAAAAAAGAAGCAAACCTTTAGCAGCATGTCACAGAACAGAGCGATGGGGCAGCTCCCTTGATCCCTGATTCCGTCTGAGGTACACAGACTACACAGGCCCTGATCATGCAGGAAAGACAGGAGAAACAGGCCTCGATGTCTTGTGGTATCAAGGGGAGAAGAATACAAATGTGCATAAATAATAAAACCTGAGAATTAGGAAGAAAAAAAGAGACAATTCACAACAATTTGGAAGTTTTTTTTAAAGGCTGAGGTAAAATTATCCTCTTAGTAGCTATTTTTTATATTTATTAAGATATTAAGAGGATTGTAGAGAGAAGGCTTAAGTAGTTAGAAACAGAATCCATATCATGTCCCACTGAAATATCCTCATTCCTACATATCGCTAATCTAAGATCAGTTCATCCGCTCATTAAATCAATTCCATAAACATTGATTGAGTCCCTTTGTCGACATAAGGACTCGCCAATGATCCAATGTTTTATGTTTAAAATTTTTTTCTATAATTCTAAAAGTTCATTCATCAGTAAAAACTGGAAAGTTTTAAGTTGCGTTATAAAACATTTCATAGTGCAGTCACTGTCTGGAGAGTCCTTTCCATCGCCTTTACCAAACTAAATCACAAGGGTCTTTGTTGGTCCAGCTATAGAGGCACTGCCATCACTTGCCCTCCGTGCTCTCCACCCTGGGAGGAGTCCTGCCTGCGCTGCTTAGACCCTCGGACACCGCCCCTCCTCCCAGCCCCCCTGGGCTCTGTTGGGGTGGAGGGTGAAGAGAGTTGCACAGTTTCCAGGCAGACCTCTTAGCAATGACCCCCGGGGTTACTACAGCCACTCAGGTCTGGGGCTGACCCTGGGGCTTCTGGACTTCCCAAACATGGCAGGGAACCAGATGTCTGAACTACGGGCTGAGTTCTTCTGGACTCTTCCTCCTTAACAATGTAGACCGAGCCTAGTAGCCGTTGGGATCTAGTTTCCGTAAATTTTGTACTCTGCCCTTTGGGACCTGAGTGTGCAGATTGCATTCCTGCTGCAAACTCCAAAGGAACTCCTTCAAATTCATTCATCTGAAATAACCCAATGTTGTCGAAGGTGAAAAAACGAGCAGCAAGAAGGGTTTTGTGGTGCTAACAATATTAGTTTTCTTTTCCTTTAATCCCTGTAACAGGAGTCTGGAGATTTTTTTTTTTTTTTAGTAAAATAAAAGAAAAGGCAGAGGAAAAAGATTGTCCAACAAGAAAGGACTCAAGGGCAACCTAGCAGCATGGGCAGCTCTGCTCTGTTCCAGGAAAGGGGTTGAAGCTGCCGGGTTTGAGCTGACTCGCTTCAGCCCTTATCTGTTGAATGTCTCTGTGCGTCCAGGGGGGTATTTAATGACCAGGATGAGATGGACATAACGAGAGAGGAAGGACCCTGCGTCACACAGAGTTAATATAAGTTAAAACAGCCCTTGCCATGGGGGAGAACTCCAAAAACCATCTCCACCAGGTCTGGAGTAACTCCAAAGGTAACCGGCTCGAGCCACCATGCGTTTGCTCTTCCTCTTCAGACAGTGGGACTTCTCCGTCTAAATAGGGGCAGTTGTGTAGGAGAAATGCCATTAATTCACTCACTCAGCAAATATTTATTAAGCATCCACTGCATCGAGCCCCGTAGTTCATCGACGGTCGGGCTCTGTCCGTGAACACAAGGGGTGGAAAGCACTCCTTGTGGAGCAAACGTTCCAGGGGCGGAGAAAGACTGTAACCAGGATAAGCAAATGTGGACCTTGTCAGAGGATGCCAAGCTCCACAGGGGAGGAAAAGCAGGGAGGGGAACGGGCCAGGGTGTGCTTTAATCCGCGGTCGGGGAGGGCCTCTCGCGGGTTACGCTGGAGCAAAGACTTTGAAGGAGGGAGGGGCCTGAGTTCTGTGGGTGTCAGGAGGGAGCCTTCCAGGCAAGGGGACGGCAAGACAGAAGCCCTGATGGCAGGGACTGTGTCTGAAGGTCAGACAAGCAGCAGGGAGCCTCGTGGGCCTTGGGAAAAGTTAGCAAGAGGGGCATGAGGTCATAGAAGAAATGAAAAAAAGAACATGAGTGTAGGCAGCCGTGGAGAAGGCATCCATTCTAGGTGAGCCTGGAGCTGCCTGGATTGGGTTGGGTGGTAGGTAGCATCATCTGACTCTGCTCCCAGGACCCCTTGGGCTGCAGAGGAAAAGCACCTGTCAGGGGTCAGGGGGTCCTGGAGGCCGGTTAAAGAGGAAGTTCTGGGCCAGAGAGGATGGGGACTTGAGCAGGAATGGCAGAGGTGGTGCTGAGGGGAGGCTGGCTTTGGACATGCCTTGAGGGTGGAGCTAGCACCAGCCACCTGGCACATGGGGTCCCGGCTTTGAGGGTCCACAGAAGGCAGGACGAGTCCAGGGGTCACAGCCTGACAAACCAAAGGTGTCATTGACTGAGAGGAGGAAAATTCCAGCAAGTGGAAGTTCTGGGGGAAAGGTTAGGAATTCGGTCTATACATGTGAAGTCTGAGCTGCCTCTGAGCAGTCTAAGAGGAAACATTGAGTAGACAGTTGAATGTACGTCCGGAGTTCAGACAGAGATGCTGGCCGGAGATGGAGGTGGCATTTCCTCGGCACATGAAGGGTGAAGGGTAACAGGGCATCAGCTCACCCAGGAAGAGAAGAGTCCGAGGGCTGAACTCCAGGACTCCAGTGACAAATAAAAGGACAGACATTAAAAAGCTGGAAATAGTACAGGGAACTATATTCAATATCCTGTGATAAACCATAATGGAAAGGAATACGAAAAAGAATGTATGTATGTATAACTGAATGACTTTGCTGTCCAGCAGAAACTAACACAACCTTGTAAATCAACTATACTTGAATAAAATAAATTTTTTTTAAAAGCTAGAAATATTAAGTAAGGCCAAATAGCAGAAGCTGGAAGGAAGCAGTGACTAAGGGCCTGCCCAGGGCAACGCCTGAGTGAGCGAGAGCTTGTCTACACAGCCGCCGGCGGCCTGGCTGCACACTTAGCCACCGGCCCCTTTGGAACTCGAAACAGTCACCTGCTCCTCTGTTTACAAGATGACCAGTAATCAACCCGATGTGGCTCTGTGGCCGCCCTGTGTGCAAACGGGTTGCTTCAGTAGTTTCTGGTGCCGGGTTGAATTTCAGTGAAGGAGGGGGTGACCCAGGTTGCAGCAAAAGAAATCAGGGGAGGCTGGGGGTGTGTCCTCGGCACAGCCCTGAACCCAACAGGCCGGTTTTCTTTGTGCAGTGCACCCGCTGGTTCTGGACATTGAGCCTGTCAGGTCAGTAAACAGACCTGCCTGAAGCTGGTTTTGCCAGATAAAGCCCAAGTGTGTTCCAAGCTCACCAGGCCTGAAGGCCGGCCGCAGGGGTTCTCAGGCTCTGCTGTGAGTAATAAGGAAGCTCCAGCCATCAATTTCCTCTTTAAAGTAGTAAAATATCTTGTTTATGACAAGCATGTCTTAGGAAGAAAAATGTTCTCTCTGATCCTCTGAATTATTTGAGAAGCTCTTATAGTTACTGTTTTGAAAGTCAAGGTGACAGTTGAATTCTCAAAGTGCATGGTGGCAGTCTGGCCAGAAGAGACACACACAGAGGCCCCGGTGAACCTGCAAACCTGAAAAGGACCGTGAAGAGGGCTGGGGAGAGGGCCCAGGGAGCGAGCCGTGTAAAAGTGACTTCATTCGAGGAAAATGCTGACTAGTATTTATTACTTCCCTGGAGCATGCTGTCTTGGGGGTGGGGTCCAGGACATGGCTTCTGGGTGGGGTAGGCCCCTGTGTGAGCCTGAGAGGGCCTCTTACCTGTGCATCATTTCACTTCTTGACCCTCGAATCCCCTTATCTGTAAAATGTGTGTATTAGTTTACTGAGGCTGCTATAACAAAATAGCACAGAGTGGGCAGCTTAAACAACAGACATTTATTTCTCACAGTTCTGGAGGCTGGAAGTCCAAGATCAAGATGTCGGCAGAGTGGTTCCTTCCGAGTTCTCTCTCCTTGGCTTGTCGATGGCCACCTTCTCCCTGTGTCTTCACGTGATCCTCCCATGATCTTCCCTCTGTGATTGTCTGTACCCTAATCTCCTCTTAGACGGACACTAGTCTTTTGGATTTGGGCCCACCCTAATACCTCATTTCAACTTCTTTAAGGGTCCCATCTCCAAATACTCTCACCCAGTCTGAGGTATGAGTGTTAGAGCTTCAGTACATGAATTTAGGGGACAGAATTCAGCCCATAACAATGTGGATAATACTACTTGTAGAGAGTATTATATTATGCTTATGTTATATGTTGAGTATTATGTATACATAATAATACATATTATCTGTTAATCAAAGTTCTGTTTCTAAATGTTTATTTTTGTACACAAAAAAATTTTGCTTGATTTCGCATAACTAATTGCAATTCTTATGATTACAATGTGAGACCAATATAGATGTTTACAAAAGGGTACTTACGTCTAAACTTTTTTAAGGTATAGAGATATTGTCATGTAATTTTCTTTGGAGTTATCAAGTATGCTTGGGAGAAAGGAGTCTTCTCAAAAGAAGCAACAACCAATGAGGGTCAGGAGAGAGACATACTGAGCCAGGAAAAAGTAAATCATTTTAGGTGATGTGATCCAAAAGGGTATAGACAGACTGGCTAACCTGAATTTAGTTTCAGTTTTGCCATTTGTTAATTGTGTGACTTTCACCCTCAACAAATATGATTAGTGTGGTAACATGCTCCAGAGACAGAATATTGTGGTCATGATTTTGGGAAAACACAATTTTATGAATTGAAAATTCAACAATTTTGTTTTTCTCTAGCAAATCAAAGCACAAAGTAAATGACCAATAAACATGGGATGGATGGATGGATGGATGGTTGGATGGATGGATGGATGGATGGATGGATGGGAAAGCAAAATAATACAGGAACGTATGAGGACATATTTTTGAGTCTCACTTGGTCTAAGCTCCAGCCAAATATTGACTTGGCTGGTAAAGCTGACAGGAAATCTCACTCCTACTTGTATGCTTGCTACTCCCTCAGGGTAAGTGTTGTGGCGTAGCTGCTATTAAATATTATATTTCTGGGAATTCCTGGGCGCTGCAGTTGTTAAGACTCTGAAGTTTCATTGCAGAGGGTGTGGGTTCCATTCCTGGTCTGGGAACTAAGATCCCACAAGCTGTGGGGGGCACCCAAATATACAGATAGATAGATAGATAGATAATAGATTATTATAATCTAAATGTAGATTATATTTCTACTTTAAAGCCATGCTGCCTCTTGCTCCATCAAGCATATCGCCGAGGCTGTTTGGATTGGCACTGCCAGCAAGTCTGGTGGGATCGTCTGGGGCTCTCAAAATCCCCCCACAGTCAGCATCCCAGGCCACCTGCAGAGTGGAAGTTCCCCAGGTCATGTCCTGGGTACAGATGTCCACATCACTCCATCACCATCCCATTCTTCTCAGTTCACACCTTAGTCCCCAGGTTTCTAGATGAGAAAGATAGTTTTCTAACGTCTTTCCAAACATTCTACATCTGAGCTTGAAACCACCTTGTAACTACTTTGCATATTCTTCCTTTCCCTCCTTTCCCAAAGTTCCCTGAGATTCTGGGCCCCTGCTTGCTCAGTACTTGTCCCAATCCATTTCTTTAACCAGCTGATGAGGCAGTTCTTACCTTTAATGAATTGCAAGTTTTCTGTACCCTTTCAGGCTGGCATCAGGCATGATCTCGTGTGGTGGCTGTCCCCCAGTGACCCCACCACCAGGCATTTGCACCCTCATACTGAGCAGGGGTGACGCATATCACCCACCCATAGGATGTTGCAGAAATAACCAAGTGTGACTTCTCTCTCTTACAAAGCCAGCCACCATGTCACGAGAACACTCAAGCAGACCTCTGGAGCAGCCCACCTGGCACAGAACTGAGTCCTCCCGACAAAAGCCCTGTGAGCACACCTTCTTGAAGTCAAGCCCTCAGAAGACTGCAGTCCAGCCAATACCTTGACCGCAACCTCATGAGCCAGAACCACCCAGCTAAGCTGTTCCCTAATTCCTGCCCGCATAAACTGAAAGATAACCAATGTTGTTTCAGGCCACTACGTCCTGTGTTCATCTGTTAGGTAGCCATAGATAGCTAATAAACCTCCTAAGCACCCAGAACCTTGATAGTGGATTTCTCTGTCCTTGAAGCTTATTTGCATCATCCTAACATCTTTCCTTCATGTCTAGAAGCAAACTCCTGGCTCTTCCTGTTTAAAAGACCTCTTCCCTCTCAGCGCATCCACTAGGAACCAACAGGTAGAGAAGTGGTTTTTGTGGAGGGTGAAGGGATACAGGGTGTCATCCTTCCCCAGATCCTCACGATGATTTCTCGTTTCAGTGTCCCCCAAGGAAAGGTCTTCTGGAATCCTACTTCTTAATCTCAAATTATCTTTACTATAGTATAGAGTCTATGTTCTATATACAGAATAAGAACAGACACACTTTTCACAAAGAAAGTCAACCCAGGGGAAACCATCTGTATGTGTGTCCTGTACTATATATAGACTTGACACATCTTGTGAGTCACATGTGCTAATGAGGGGAATGGAATCACCCTGATCCTTTCACTTGTATCTTCTTCTGATCACGAATAAACTTCTAAATGGCTGGCTAGTTTCAAGGGGGCTGGGTTTGGTCCAAGAACACAGAATTGGATGTATTGAGAAGGACTAGGACACCATTCTCACTAACCAATCAAGTGTCATCTCTGATAAGATCATTTCACTAAAGCTAGTCCTCAACTTTTTCCTGCACCAAGATGCCATTGTGCGTGCATCCACCCAGCTCTGCAGCAGCCACTCGCCCCGGCAGCGGTTTCCACACTGATGGTCCTGGGTGGTGGGTGATAGCTCTGTCTGCTCCCCATCTCACCCACCCTCCACAGTAGAACTAAATACACTCTAAGAGGGTTTGCAGTTCACAGTGACTTGGTTATCCTCCCTGACATCTGAGAATCCCTGCTCTAAAGTGATACGAACATACCATGGGCCCTAGAAGCAGAGGCAAGTCATTCCAGTTCTGGGAACACTGTTGTTCATGAATTGTTTTTGTTCCGAGCCCTGCTGGCTGTCTACTATACGGTGCTCTGTGCTTCTGGCAGCCACACAACATCATCACAGACCAGGTATCCTTTCAAAGTAGACCTGTCCAAAAGGCATCATTTTGGTTTTATAGATCTGGAACTCTTTGTTCTTCTAAAACCCTCCTGCGAAGGGCAACGCTTTGGTTTCGGTGGCTTGAAAGGCTGACTCCTGACTTCAGCTTCTTCCAGCTCTGTTACCCACCAGAATAGCGCATCCTCCACGTGGACCACAGCCCACCCGTTTTGGGAGGTCCTCAGGAGGGCCAGCTCATTCCAGGCTTCTAGTCCTTGCTTAATAAAATTTAAATGAACTCATTTATTCAAAGGCAAAAGTGAGAGGAATGTTTGCTGAATAGAAAATGAAGCCCAAACTGTCCCTCAGTGACATTTCTTCATGAGAGGTTTCAGGCTACATATGGGTGAGAAAAATTTATAGTTGAACTGAAAAAAAAAATGTATGTGTGTAAATGTGACTAGTTTCTCCTAGCCTGGAATACAAAATATGTAAAATATAAAAATAAACATAGATCTATAGATTCATCTAATACATACTTACCACTGTACCTACCTGGTGTATCAACAGTGAACAAGACAAACACGGTCTTTTTCTCATGAAGCTTACAGACAGGCAATGTTAAACTATGCATTGTGTTGAATGTTAGGAAAATAAATAAATAAATGGTGTCTGTGAGCTGCCTGAGGGCAGTTCTTTGCTTCCTTGTTCACAACTCCTTCCCCAATACCTAGAATCCTGCCTGGCACGTAGGAGGAAGCTAACATGTATAGAATGATTGGATGAATTTATAGACTTATCATGAGATATTATAACAAAGAGACAAATTGTGGGAAGTCAGGGAAAGGCAGGACATATAAACACCAAGAGTAAAGATAAGCAGGAATCATTCACATGAAGTGGGTGGGATGCAAAAAAGCATTCCAGGAAAAAAATAAAATGTGCTTTTAAAAAAAGTGGGAATTATTAAAGGAATTCAAGATGGGGTCACTATTAAGAAATTCATTAATATAATAAAACCTATCAATAGATTTATGAGAAAAATCATATGATTGCCTGCATAGATTCTGCAAAACCTTTTATAAAATGCAACATTCATTCCTGGTAAAAACAAATTAAAATAGGAATTAATTGACACCTTCTTAATCACAGATAGATACTTAAAAATATATATACCTTAGTCCTAAAGCCCTAAAGCCAGCATCCTGCTAATGGGAAAGCACCAGCGCACCAGGAGCACTTCTGCTAGGATTAGGAACAAGGCAAGTGTGTCCATTATCACCACCACTTGCCATACCGTACTGGAGGTACTAAACAATGCAATTAGGCAAGAGAAAGCAAAGACAGATTGGACAGGTAAGAAATGAAAAGAAGCAAAAACATTTCTATTTGCAGAGGATCTTATCACGTAACTATAAAACTCAAGATAATCAATGATAAAACTAAAACAAAAGAATTCAGTAAAGTAACAAGTTATAACACTAACATGCAGAAATCATTAGCTTTCCTAAAAAGTTAGCTGACAAAATGAAAGGAAAAATCTCATCTACAATAGCAACAAAGAACGTAAAATATCCTAGGAATGAATTAATCCAATAAATGTACAAAATCTATATGGGAATAACTTTTTAAACTTCTTAAAAACACAAAAGTTGACTTGAACAAATAAAAAGACATTACTTGTTTTTCAGTAAGATGATTCCACTTCATAAACTTCTTCCCAAGTCTCTTAATTTTTTTTTCCTTTGGTCATGCTGTGTGGCTTGCTGTATCTTAATTTCCCCACCAGGGATTGAACCCGGGCCCAAGCAGTGAAAAGGCTGAGTCCTCACCGCTGGACCACCAGGGAATTCCCTCAAGTCTCTCTATTGATAAAGAGAAAATATTTTTGTAAAGCAATTTTTTGTTAAGGCAATACCAATAAAAATACTAACAAGGTACAATATGGATGGACTCGGAGGGTATTATGCTTAGTGAAATAAGGCAGACGGAGGAAGACAAATACTGTATGATATCACTTATACGTGGAATCTAAAAAAGAAAAACTAGGGAATGTAACAAAAAAGAAACAGACTCACAGATACAGAGAACAAACCAGTGGTTACCAGTGGGGAGAGGAAGAAGGGAGGGGCAAGATGGGGTAGGGGCTTTAGAGATACAAACTACTATGTATAAAATAAATAAGTGATGAGGATATATTGTACAGCACAGGGAATATAAGCAATGTTTTATAATAACCATAAAAGGAGTATAATCTTTAAAATTTGTGAATCACTATGTTGTACACTTGAAACTTATATAATATAGTAAATCAACCATGCCTCAATGAAAAAAAAATACTAACAAGTTTTTTTATAATGGAATTAGAAAGTTTATGCAAAACTTCATATAGAAAAACAAGCAAGAATAGACAGGAGTATGTTTTTTAAAATCTACATGGGAGATTAGCTTTGCCAAATATTAAAATATACTCTAAAGCTTCTAGAATTAAAACAATACTTCAATAAAAAATAAAATTTAAAAGATAACAGAAAAACCCCCACAACATTGTAAATCAACTATAATTCAATTTTAAAATTTAATTTAAAAAAAAGAAAAGAAAAGAAAACAATGTATTATTGGCACATTGAGTAGACAGACCAAACAGTAGAATAGAATAGAAAGCCAAGAAATAGACATTTATACATATGGAACTGTAGGATATGATAAATGTATCTCAAATCACCAGAGTGAAAATGGGCATTTTAATAAATGGTGCTAAGATTTGATAGTCATTTGGAAAAAGACAAAATTAGGTTCATATCTTATACCATACACAAGAATAAATTCCTACTGAATCATAGATTTAGGAAATCATACAAATACTAGAAGAAAACATAGTCCTTTTTTTTTGTTTTTTTTTCGGTATGCGGGCCTCTCACTGTTGTGGCCTTTCCCATTGTGGAGCACAGGCTCCGGACGTGCTGGCTCAGTGGCCATGGCTCACAGGCCCAGCCGCTCCGTGGCATGTGGGATCTTCCCGGACCGGGGCACGAACGAACCTGTGTCCCCTGCATTGGCAGGCGGATTCTCAACCACTGCGCCACCAGGGAAGCCCAACATGGTCCTTTTTAATCATATATATATATATATATATATATATATATATATATATATATATATATATATATGAGGAAAGTACTAACCCAAGTAACTTTTGAACACAATATTTGGAATATATGT
Organism: Physeter macrocephalus; assembly: GCF_002837175.3. Classification (NCBI taxonomy): domain Eukaryota; kingdom Metazoa; phylum Chordata; class Mammalia; order Artiodactyla; family Physeteridae; genus Physeter; species Physeter macrocephalus. The sequence continues at coordinate 570,452 of NC_041233.1, read as the reverse complement.
CCTTAGGCTAATGTAAAAAGGCTTTCTGACTATGATTCAAAACCCAGATGCAATAACAAAAAAAGAATGACAAATGTAACTACATAAAATAAATAAATAAAAATCTTAATGTGGAAATGAAACCCCCAAAGCATAAACAAAGTTAAAATACAACTAGCAAACTGGGAGAAAATATTTGTAATATATATCACAGTTAAAGAGCGAATCTTCCTCATATGCAAAACACTGTTTAAAAATGGAAAGAACAAAAGATGAAAAACCTGAAAAAAATAGACAAACAGCATGAGTTCAGCAATTCACACGAAGATGTAAGTCCTTAAATATACAAAAAGATGTTTATCCTCACCCATCATAAGAGAAATGCAAACTGAAAACTATACTGAGAGACACATTAAAGGGTGGAAAAAGGTATATCATGTAAACACTCATCAAACCACTAATCAAAAGAAAGCCAGAGCAGCTGAATTAACATCAAAGCAGACTTCAGAACAAGGAAAATTACCATGGATAAAAAGGAACAGTACATAATGATAAAAGTATTGGCTCACCAAGAAGATACATTAATGCACCTAATTAAAGCATTCCAAAATACTAATAGGAAGAAAAAGAGGAAAAAACTGACAAAACTGAAAGGAAAACTTGGACAATTCCACAATTATACTTGATATTATACTTGATTATACACTTGTATCAATTATAATTGATATTTCAATTCTTTTATCTCAGTAATTGATAGAACAAGTAGACAGAAAATCAGCAAAGATGTAGAAAAAGTGAATGATACCCATCAACTAACTGGATCTAATCGACATTTATGGAATATTCCACTCAACACCAGCAGGATACATTCTTTTTTTGTTTTGTTTTGTTTTTTGCAGTATGCGGACCTCTCACTGTTGTGGCCTCTCCCGTTGCGGAGCACAGGCTCCGGACATGCAGGCTGAGCGGCCATGGCTCACAGGCCTAGCCGCTCCGTGGCATGTGGGATCTTCCTGGACCAGGGCACAAACCCGTGTCCCCTGCATTGGCAGGCGGACTCTCAACCACTGAGCCACCAGGGAAGCCCAGAATACATTCTTTTCAAGTGAACATAAAATATTCAACAAGATAGGCCACATTCTGGGCCATAAAATAAACTGTACCAAATTTAAAAGAATTGAAATCACAATTCAGTGTGTTCGTTCTCTGACCATAATAAATTAAATTAGAAATCAATAATAGAAAGATCTAGAAAATACCCCAATTATTTGAAAATTAAACAGCTCACTTCTTAGTAATCCATGAGTCCAAGTCTCATGAAAAATTAGAAAATATTTTGAACTAAACAAAAATGAAAACACAACATATCAAAATCTGTAGGATGCAGACAAAGCCACACTTTGAGAGAAAATTATAGCTTTTTTTTTTTTTTTTTTTGGCCATGCAGCTTGCAGAACCTTAGTTCTCTGACCAGGGATCGAAATCAGGCTGCTGCAGTGAAAGCACCAAGTCCTAACCACTGGACCGCCAGGGAATTCCCTATAGCATTTTTATAGAGAAATTTAAACACCTATAGTAGAAAACTAACATATCTAAGCTTCCACCTTAAACTAGAAAATGAAGAGCCTGATTATGACTCAGAGACTTTGTTCAGCTTTTCCTCTCCTAGGATCCTTCATATAATAGGAGCAATGCCACCCTCTCCTGGCATAGTTAGGATTGAACTCACAATTTGGTTTTTCAAAACTAAACCATTTATTACTGAGGACTCATGCATGAATGGTAAAGCATTATGAAAAAACAAGCAAATTATTAGTACAGGATCAGGATATAATTGCCCCTTGTGGGGGGATAGGGAGAGACCCTTAACAGGAGCATATAAGGAATTTCTGAGATGCTAGTAACTTTTGTGATCTTAATCTGAATCCTTAGATACAGATGTTCAGTTTATTATGCTCTTTAAACTACACATTTACCTTTATAGATCCTTGTATACATATGACATTTTCTCATTTAAAATTTGAAAAAAATGAAATGTATTAAACACAGACTCTCTCTGCCCCCATCTTTACTCATCTCAGAAACAAATTTTCATGTGACCACAAAACCTACCCCCAAGAACTATCTGAACTTCACAGTTCTTACTTGTAAGATAATATTTCTAATCAGACTATTTTTTCCTATTACTTAAACAAAAGAAGGAGGAAATGATTCTTCCACATATACGTGGTCTACCATCTGGCTTTGGGGCCCCAAGTAGTTTATACATCCGGCCTGTACAGGGCAGTGCAGAAGCCAGAAGGAAAGAACAAATGCAGAAAACAGATCTCTCTCTCTTCTTAATGGGTTACCCCCAGACTCCAGGTCTGTAGCAAATTTGCATCCGGTGAGATTTGCTCTTTACCTGCATCATGGGGACATAACCTTGGTGCACCTGGCTCTCAGTGACCTTAATACCATCTCCCCTTGCTCAGCCCCAGCCTGGGAGGGAGGCCAGACTACACCGGGTATCACCCAGACTGCAAAGGTAGTGGGGTCAGAGATAGGACTGCTGTGCTGGAGTTTCAAGTTCTCAAAAAGCCAAGGCTGAATTGGAGGAAATACCTCTGCCTGCTTGTCTACGGGAGCTGTTAGCAGCACGACCTCGCCTACCAACTTCACCCGGTACGTTTATTCCTCGTGACCACAATCCTGTTTCCGTGCCCTCCTTGTGGCCATCCTAAACCTGCATGCTTGTTCCCTTTGTGGGGCGTGTCTGTAGGGACAAGGTGAGCCAGGGAGTGTCAAAGAAAGGAGGGCAACCCTAGAGCAAGAACTTGCCATACATGGTGCTGGGGCTCGTGCTCACCAACAGCCTCCTGGACCAGTCAGGGAAAACTTCCAGAAATAGAATTTGTCAAGTTCCCATCCCATTCTCTCTATTATCTCATTCCATAATACATCTTTAAAAATTCCAGATGTATATTAAAGTTGAAAAGACAATCTTTAATCTTTAGAAGAAAAAAAGGTTTATGAGCTCACGAGTGTGGACATGTTTCTTAAGATACAGAAAGCATAAATCAGAACGGACAGAACTGAGAGTTTCGACAGCACCAAATTTTAAATCTTTGCATTTAAAAAAAGTGACACCACAAACAATGTAAAAAGCCAAATCACAGACAGCAAGAAAATATTTGCAAAGTTTATTTTAAAAAATAGTGTCCAGAATATATTAAGAACTTGCTCGAATCGATAAGAAAAAGATCAACAACGAGTTAGAAAAACTGGCAAAGGAATGAATTATTGAAGAGTAAAAATCACAATGACCTATAGCAGTGAACATGTTATCGGCCTCACCCATGATCAGGGAAAGGAGTTAAATGAGATCACTTTGGCACTCAGCAGGTTGGCAAAGCTTTACAATTCAAACAGCAAGAGATGAGGGTGTGAAGAAGTGAGGATGCTTGTGAACTTCTATCTGCTCAGCCATCAGGGTGTGATGAGCTCCGGCCGGGTGGCAGGCACCCTTTGGGGCTCTGGGGATCCAGGGTGATAACACAGATGGCCTTTGATAACACAAGGAACCCCAAAAGGGAGAAGAGTTGAGGGAGAGCATGACGTCAGCCACAGACTTGGGTATCCGGGGTACCATTCAGACCTCCAAGTTCAAGTGCTAAATAGGTTGCATCTGCAGGTCTGAATCTCGAAGAAGCTGGGAGTGGATATAAATCTGGGAACCGTATTAGTCAAGTTCTTACAGCCAAGCAACAGAAAGAAAATCTAGCTAATTTAAGCAGAAAGGAATTCTTTTCAAGGATTTGGGGTATCACCAGGAGCTCGAGAGGGCTCAGGAAGGAGCCACACACCCTGAAACAGCAGAGATGGCCAGGAGGACACCACCACCACCACAAGCTCCCCAGGGCCTGGAGGTGGCCTTTCTCCACTGACCTTGATGATCCCGAGCCCGGCGGTGCTGCTGGGGTCACTGGTCCTGCCGCTCCCGGAATTGCACGTGACAAAGACCAGTCCTCTGACTAGATGGTTTAGGACTAAGCCTTAGGAAACCCCAATATATAGTTGCTACAGGGAGGATTGATGTATAGAGGACAATAAGGAGAGGCACCTGGATGATAGGAAGCGAACCAGCCGGCAAGGTGAGCAGCGGGGGAGGGTGCGTCCCCAGCAGGAGTTGCTGCTGTGAAGACAAGAGGACTGCCCCATGGGTGGCAGAAGTCCCTCAAGTCTCATGCTTTCGCTTAAAAGTCTGGTCACAGCCCCCCGAATACTCAACTGTAACTACAGTACTTGCCCCTTCCTCCTCATCGGGCCCCCTGAGCACGATGCCACCTCTGCAAAGGACCAGGTGACATTCTGTGGGAGGTCAAGGCGACCAGTTTCTCTAGTACATATAGGTACATATAAACAACAAGGTCCTACCGTACAGCACAGGGAACTATATTCAATATCCTGTGATAAACCGTAAAGGAAAAGAATATAGAAACGAATATATGTATAATATATAACTGACTCATTTTGCTGTACAGCAGAAGTTAACACAACATTGTAAATCAATTACACTTCAGTTAAAACGAAAAACAAAGAAGAAGAAGACCAGTTTCTCTGCAAGGCTGTGCACAGAGCTGAAGAGATGACGTGGGCGGGCTCTTTGCAAATTGCCACGGACAAAAAGCACTTTCTAGATAGTAGTTGAATCCCAGGTGCCAGGAGCTGCATTCAGTTGCTCCAGTAAAGATGCCACAATTAATAGAATGGCCACTGCAATTGGAACCACAACCTGATTATCAGGAATCCACAGTGATTCCACTGAGATCCAGTCACTTTCACAGGTTAAGCAGGCAAAGTCGTGTGGGGATGTGATCAGAATCCCCTCTCATCTTCCAAGTCCTTCTCCCCTAAAGGTTGGGAAGGGGCTTTGGGTTTACTCAGCCACAGCGGAGCGGTTTGCTGGGGGTGTCTTTTCAGTCACACATTTAGGAACAGGGCAGGACCACAGTGTGTCTGCAGACCCGCTGATCACGCTGTGAGAACTCAGGCCACAACAGTCACAACCCCTTTAACCCTATGACCCCCAGAAGCCCACACTTTAAGCTGCAGATACAAGGCCACTTTGAAGGCCCAGGTGTGCGTTAACTCAGAATCCAGCATCTAGCCAGCCCTGAAAGGAGAATAGCTTCCTTTCTCCAGAGCACAGCCTCCTTAGCAGACGGTCCCTGTTGCTTTAGGGGAGACTTGGAAGGAGTTCGCAGCTTACACGTGAGGCATTACAGGGACCTCCTCTGGGGACTCTGGGACCCTCTTTCAGGGACACCTCAGGGCTTTGACTGCCTTTGACTGACTGAGCGGCCACTGCTCCTCTGTGGTCAGCCAGGTCTGGCAGGCAGATAATGGCCTCACACCTTTGGACATTCCTCCACCTTGGAGGGAGGCTCCATGTTACATGGTAATTCATGTTACCTCCCTTTGAAACCGGCCCCACTGCTAAGTGCTTGACTATAGAACACGGAGGAGGGGACCACATGTCAGAAATCAGGCCCAGAATTCAGACACTGGCAGCTTCCACTTCCTGTTTCTGGGACACTTTCTGGGGAAGCCAGAGGCCATCATGCTATGAGAGAGCCCAGACCAGCCATGCGGAGGAGCTGCTTGCAGGGAACGCTTCTCACTGCCCCAGCTGTGGCCCCTACCTCAACCTTGTAGCAGACACGTGAGGGAGCCGCCGATGACCCCTGGCCCTGGTCCCCATCTGACTGCAGCTCCCCGAGAGACCCCAAGCAAGAACCACCACATTCACACCCATCAGGACGGCTACCATCAAAGAAAACAAAAACAATAAACAATAGTTTCGGTAGAATGTGGAGGAATTGGAACCCTTGTGCATTGCTGGTGGGAATGTAGAATGGTGCAGCTACTGTGGAAAACAGTATGGTGAGTTCTCAAAAAATTGAACACAGAACTACCATATGCTCCAGTAAGTCCACTCCTGGGTATTTATTACCCAAAGGAAATAGAAGCAGCAAGGACTCCAATAGATATTTGTACACCAGCGCACACCGCAGAATTATTCACAATAGTCAAAAGTTGGAAACAACCCAAATGCCTATCAATAGACAAATCGATGCACAAAATGTGGCCCATCTATAACTGAAATATTATTTAGCCTCAAAGGGGAAGGAAATTCTGACACTGGCTACAGCGTGGATGAACCTTGAAGGCATTGTACTAGCAGAAATAAGCCAGTTACAAACGAACAAATACTGTAGGATTCCACTTATATGAGGTACCCAGAATTGTCAAGTGCACAGAGACACAAGGTAGATGCTGGTCGTCCGGGGCTGAGGGACAGGCGATGGGGAGTCAGTGCTTCACGGGGACAGAGTTTCTATTTGGGAAGGTAAAGTGTTCCGTGGATGGTGGTGACGGTTACACAACAATGCGATTGTACTTAATGTCACTGAACTGTACAATTAAAAATGGTTAAAATGGTAAATTGTATGTTATATATATTTTACCACAATAAAAAAAGAATCATGCACAGAATTATGAAAATAATGATGAATCATTGTTTTAAATTACTACGATTTGAGATGATTTGTGAGAAGACCTAGAACTGTACTTCAGGGGAATTCCCTGGTGGCGCAGTGGTTAAGAATCCACCTGCCAATGCAGGGGACATGGGTTCGAGCCCTGGTCCGGGAAGATCCCACATGCCGCGGAGCAGCTAAGCCCGTGTGCCACAACTACTGAAGCCCGTGGGCCCTAGAGCCAGTGTGCTGCAACTACTGAGCCTGCATGCTGCAACTACTGAAGCCCGTGTGCCTAGAGCCCGTGTTCCGCAGCAAGAGAAGCCACCGCAATGAGAAGTCCACACACTGCAACGGAGAGTAGCCACAGCTTGACAAAAGCCCACGCACTGAAGCCAAAACCCAACACAGCCAAAACACTTTTTTTTAATTAAAAGAAAAAAAAATTGCACATCAGGGGCAGAGCATCAGGAGCTCAGGATCGAGATGAGCTGCACGGAGACGGGCAGATGGGGCGGCCACTTCTTCCAGGTGCCAGGGGGTGGACAAGGTTGGACCTGTATCCCAAGCCCTCTCTCCATCTCCAACAGGCCCAGGCCTGCAAGGCCGGGTTTGAATCCGGAAGGGGTTTGCCTGTCTCTGGAGGGCAGGCTTCCGGGTGGAGGCGGATCCCAGGCTTGGTGTCCTGGAGCTCGAAGCTGTCAGGTGCTTTTCTGCAGGCCTTCGTTCTGGTTTCTTCAGCCCTATGCAAAACATACACACATCTACAGAGATAAGCATGCTGGTCCATACAATGGTCCAGCCCCCTGATTCACCAAGTCCCCGCTTAGCCACAAGGCCCACTACACCCTCAGCCCAGGCTACAACTAATCCACTTTTTGTCTCTAAGGATTTGCCTATTCTCCACGTTTCATAAAAAGGGGATATTACAAAAACAAACAAACAAACAAACAAAACTAGAATTGTTGCTGTTATATAGATCAAGTATAGATTGCCCACCTATTTCATTCCTAAGGATACTGTGACCCATTAGCGTCCCTCCAATATCTTACAGTTCAAGACACTGTTGACTACTTAGTCCCAAACACCCATAAAAGTCACCGGTCCAACCGCTCTTTTGCTGGTTGCATAGTGCTTCTGGGATCGGGTCTCCTTCCTGCACACCAGTCCTCCTCCCTGGGATCCTGCCTCCTCCCTGGGATCCTGTCCTCCTCCCTGGGATCCTGCCTCCTCCCTGGGATCCTGTCCTCCTCCCTGGGATGCTGCCTCCTCCCTGGGATCCTGCCTCCTTCCTGCAAACCTGTCCTCCTCCCTGGGATCCTATCCCCATCCCTGGGGTCCTGCCTCCTCCCTGGGATCCTGCCTCCTCCCTGGGTTCCTATCCTCCTCCCCGGGATCCTGTCCTCCTCCTTGGGATCCTGTCCTCCTCCCTGAGACCTATCCTCCTCCCTGGGTTCCTGTCCTTCTCCCTAGGATCCTGCCTCCTCCCTGGGATCCTGTCCTCCTCCTTGGGATCCTGTCCTCCTCCCTGAGACCTATCTTCCTCCCTGGGTTCCTGTCCTCCTCCCTGGGATCCTGCCTCCTCC
>NC_041233.1:550906-562250 GCF_002837175.3 Physeter macrocephalus | reverse complement strand
TGGGACCTGTCCTCCTCCCTGGGATCCTGCCTCCTCCCTGGGATGCTGCCTCCTTCCTGGGATCCTGTCCCCCTCCCTGGGATCCTGCCTCCTCCCTGGGATCCTATCCTCCTCCCTGTGATCCTGTCCTCCTCCTTGGGATCCTGTCCTCCTCCCTGAGACCTATCCTCCTCCCTGGGTTCCTGTCCTTCTCCCTAGGATCCTGCCTCCTCCCTGGGATCCTGTCCTCCTCCTTGGGATCCTGTCCTCCTCCCTGAGACCTATCTTCCTCCCTGGGTTCCTGTCCTCCTCCCTGGGATCCTGCCTCCTCCATGGGATCCTGTCCTCCTCCCTGAGACCTATCTTCCTCCCTGGGTTCCTGTCCTCCTCCCTGGGATCCTGCCTCCTCCATGGGATCCTGTCCTCCTCCCTGGGATCCTATCCTCCTCCCTGGGATCCTGCCTCCTCCCTGGAATCCTGCCTCCTCCCTGGGATCCTGTCCCCTTGCCTGGGTTCCTGTCCTCCTCCCTGGGATCTTATCCTCCTCCCTGGGATCCTGCCTCCTCCCTGGGATCCTGTTCTCCTCCCTGGGATCCTATCCTACTCCCTGGGATCCCGCCTCCTCCCTGGAATCCTGTCCTCCTCCCTGGGATCCTGCCTCCTCCCTGGGATCCTGTCCTCCTCCCTGGGATCCTGTCCTTCTCCCTGGGATGCTGCCTCCTCCCTGGGATCCTGTCCTTCTCCCTGGGATCCTGCCTCCTCTCTGAAATCAGGGAGCACACATCAATGGCAGCATCTCCCACCAACCCTGGCCCCAGAGGACAGCAACCACAGAGCTCTTCTCTACCTCCCAACAAACTGTTGACAAATTTCCCAATGTGTCAGTAAAGGGCTGCCCTCTGGCTCCCCACGGAGGTGGGGTAAGGAGGGCGGAGATCACCATGATAAACCTATTTCAGCACATCTATCTCCCTGGCCTTCTGGTTCCTTCCTGGGAAGTCATGGCATCTTAGCCTTGCTGACTGTTGGTCACCCAAGCAAACAGCTGCTAAACCTCCCCCTGATAATCCAAACCACACGTCCCCTCCACCCGCCCCCACTCCTCCCTGGGCTGGCTCCAGAGGCCTGGCTGACCGGCAGGCCAAGCCTTCGCCTGAGTCTCCATGCCTGTCTCTCTGCAGAAAAAGACTCAAAGGGAAAGGACACTGAGGGGGTTTGTGCCTTACACAAGATAAAATTTCATAATAGGATATGCAGCTTGCTTTTCCTGGGGGAGGATTGAGTCCTACAATAAATATGAAGGTGCTGACACATTTCTGTGTTTTCAACAGGCTTGATCAGAGCTGCCCCGCTTTTTGAAAGAGAAGGACATAGAGTGCTCAGCAGGCAGGAGACAGGCGAAATGTTTATCTTTTTTTACACTTTTTTTTTTTTTTTTGGCTGTGCAGCTTGTGGGATCTTAGTTCCCCGACCAGGGATCGAACCCAGGCCCCTGGCAGTGAGAGCACCAAGTGCTAACCACTTTTATTTTTACTACATCTGTCTGGGCTGTGTTTTCAGTGATGCCCATGGGTCTAGGGCCTGGCAGTGTGGTCCTGAGGCAGCTCAGGTCATTACACTGTCAGTCAGATTTGGCAAGAATATGTAGAACACAGAATTAAAACTTCAAGGGCATTTATGCCCCCTTCTTATTTCCTAAGAGTTATTATTTCTTGGTGGGAATGTAAATTGGTGCAGCCACTATGGAGAACAGTATGGAGGTTCCTTAAAAAACTAAAAATAGAACTACCATATGATCCAGCAATCCCACTCCTGGCCATATATCCCAAGAAAACCACAATTTGAAAAGATACATGCACAGCAATGTTCACAGCAGCACTATTTACAATAGCCAGGTCATGGAAACAACCTAAGTGTCCACTGGCAGATGAATGGATAAAGAAGATGTGAGATAGATAGATAGATATAGATATAGATATAATGGAATATTACTCAGTCGTAAAAAATGAAATAATGTCATTTGCAGCTACATGGATGGAACTAGAGATTATCATACTAAGTGAAGTAAGTCATAAAGGAAAGACAAATATCATATGATATCATTTACATGTGGAATCTAAAATATGACACAAATGAACTTATTTAAGAAACAGAAACAGACTCACAGACATAGAGGACAGACTTGTGGTTGACAAAGAGGAGGGAGGTGGGGGAGGGGTGGATTGGGAGGTTTGGGTTAGCAGATGCAAGCCATTGTATATAGGATGGAAAAACAACAAGGTCCGACTATGTACAGAACTATATTCAATATTCTGTGATAAATCATAATGGAAAATAATATGAAAAAGAATATATATATGTATAACTGAATCACTTTGCTGTACACCTAAAGCTAACACAACATTGTAAATCAACTATGCTTCAATTAAAATAAACAAATAAACTTTATAAAAAAGTGTTATTATTTCTTTTTTGCCAACTTCCCCTATATTTTAACCTCATCAATAATGTCAGTCATTACTTTTAGCATGGGAATGATAAAAGATAAAATCTTAAAACCTGTATGTGTGTCAGACAATAAACTATTAAGAAGAGAAAGACAGGAAGTAAAGTAAAGAAAAGAAGAGAAAGAAATAGAAAAGAAGACAAGCCAAGTTAAAGTGAATTTTCAGATATAAAAAAATAATGAATCACAAAGCACCTTTCTTCCAAGGGGAGAGAAAAAAACACGTAATAGAAATTTTCTTTTCAGTTTAATTCTTCTGCTAATGAATAAGAAATAGAAAAAAAAAAGACACAGGATCTAATAATTGGAACTCTCTGCTGAGCACAAGGTGAGAAGCAGCCTCAGAGTAAATGTTTCTAAGGGACAGTGTTTTTAAAAACATGTTTTATAGTTTTCATATAAAATACATGAAATAATGCAGCAATTTTGAAAAATAAAGAAAAGCAGGGGAAAAAATAACCCAAATTGCAACTTCTAACAAAACCACTGTTAGCTTTTTCAAAACAGGCTTTTTGATTACTCTCTATTTTCCTAAATTCCAAATGTCTGCTCTTGCCACGTTCCCTTGCTTTAATTTATTACAACTTCTATTACTCCTTTTGCTTCTATTCATATCTTGAGAAACTGAGGTGCAGAATAATTTTTATAAGGCTGCACTAAGCGAGTAAGACAAAAAACAGGCCACTCTCCTAGTCATAAAACAGATCAGTAATAAAATGATCTCTTGTATCCACATGTAGGTCCAGAAACCTTGGCCTGGTTACTGAAGCTGGTGGTAACAGAATCTACTCAGTTGCTGAAATCAGCTTGTGGGAAGAGATCCAGCAGGGCTGAGGAGAGGGCGTCCTCCCAGCTGACACCAGAGCTGAGCAAACAGTTTCTGGAAGGAAACATCCATCCTGGGCAATCTGAAATGGGTGTGGAGCGATGGAAAAAACACGAAACTGCAAATTCTGAGATATGGTCTGGCACTGAGTAGATTTATGGTCTAGCCTAAACTGATTTGTGAAACACAGACAATATATGGGAGAAACCTTTGAACTTTCACGTAGAAAAATTGTTTCCTTCAGCTCTAAAATCCTATTATTCTAATGCTTTCATTGCATTTGTCACCAATCCTTGGAGGAAAAAAGAATATTACCTTGGTAATAGGTAATGTTAACTTTAAAAATCATCTTTGGTAAACAACAAGAACCTACTGTATAGCACAGGGGACTACACCCAATACCTTGTAATAAACTATAATGGAAAAGAACCTGAAAAAGAATACACACACACACACACACACACACACAACTGAATCACTTTGCTGTACACTCAAAATTAACACATTGTAAATTATACTTCAATTTTTAAAAATAAAAGAAAATAAATAAATAAGTCTTATTTGATGATCTCACTTATGTGTGGAATATTTTAAAAACTAAAACAATATAAGTGAGCTCGTAGGTTCACAGAACAGATTGGTGGCTGCTAGAAGTGGAGATGGTGGGGGTGAATAAAATGCGGGAATGTTGTCCAAAGATACTAAATACGTTTTTTTTTTTGGCCGCGACCAGACTTGCAGGATCTTAATTCCCCTACTAGGGATCGAACCCGGGTCCTTGGGCAGTGAAAGCACCATGTCCTAACTGCCAGGGAATTCCTACCTGCTAGCTATAAAGTAAATAATTCCTGGGGGTGTGACGTACAGCATGATGACTACAGTTAATTATACTGTTTTGCATATTTGAAAGTTGCTGAGAGAATAGCACTTTAACGTTCTCATCAGGAGCAAAAAATTTTTGTAACTATGTTTGGTGAAGGATATTAACTACACTTACTGTGGTGATCATTTCTCAATGTATACAAATATCAAATCCTTATGCTGTACACCTGAAACGAATAGTGTTATATGTCAATTACATCTCAATAAAAAAATAAATATTTTAAAAATCAGCTTTGTTAGCTACACAGTTGTCAATTAGCCTAAAATTAATTATTAACTTGATGATGTGACTTCTACAGCTGAGCTGGATATCAATGTCCTTTTCCTTGAATATCTTTTAATATTTTCCTTTAACACACTTCAAGCCAATTAAATCCCATCTGGGAATCAGATCAAATTTAAATTCTTAAGTGCTTGAAGTTTACCAGCCTAGAAACCTACTGTTGATGGCAGGTGGATGCGCTAAGACCAGTTCACGATGAGTGAGCACTACCAAGCCATGTAACCCAAGTCAGGCATGAACACAAATTGTAAACAAAAACACCTTCACTTGAACCTATTTTCATAATGATTGTTGTTATTGAAAAGCTTTGATTTATTGTTTTATTGTTTTTATTAACACATGGATTAATAACTCATAGGGTTAATTATTACTGAAGGTAATGATGGTTTATCTCGTTCAACTTTCTCTATTTAAAAAAGCCTGGGGCTTCCCTGGTGGCGCAGTGGTTGAGAGTCCGCCTGCCGATGCAGGGGACGCGGGTTCGTGCCCCGGTCTGGGAGGATCCCACATGCCGCGGGGCGGCTGAGCCCGTGAGCCATGGCCGCTGAGGAAATCAAAAGGCTATGTGAGATGAGATGTAAAGAATCTTGACAGGGCTTCCCTGGTGGCGCAGTGGTTGGGGGTCCGTCTGCGATGCAGGGGACGCGGGTTCGTGCCCCGGTCCGGGAGGATCCCACATGCCGCGGAGCGGCTGAGCCCGTGAGCCATGGCCGCTGAGCCTGCGCGTCCGGAGCCTGTGCTCCGCAACGGGAGAGGCCACAGCAGTGAGAGGCCCGCGTAACGCAAAAACAAAAACAGAAAAGCCTGGACCCTCCTTACTGGACACTGAGTGAAACTTACATGAGTAGTCGGGGCACTGCTGGACGTGGGCTATGGGTGATCCTGAAAAGTTATACACAAATCCAATTTTTGCAAATTCAGTTATATATTATAATGTGTTAGAGAGCTTGGTAATTTAAAGGAGCTGTTCAGTGAAAACTTTAACAACACTCTTTTGTTATGTAAATACTCTTCCCCTAATTATTTTTCTTTTGAAGATTTGATTTTTACAGATATCCGATTTTCTTACATCCACAAATGTTGTAAAACTTGTAAAAACTGATTTCGGAATTAGTAGGAAAAAAAATAAATAAAACAACAGAGAACAAAAGAACAAGAAACAAAAGACTCTAATCAAGAAACAAAGATCTGGACTTCCCTGGTGGCGCAGTGGTTAAGATTCTACATATTCTTGCCAAATAAGAATACGCCTGCCAATGCAGGAGACAAGGGTTTGAGCCCTGGTCCAGGAAGATCCCACATGCCGCGGAGCAACTAACCCCGTACGCCACAACTACTGAGCCTGTGCTCTAGAGCCCGTGAGCCACAACTACTGAGCCCTCATGCCACAACTACTGAAGCCCACGCACCTAAGAGCCCATGCTCCGCAACAAGAGAAGCCACCGCAATGAGTCCACACATCACAGCGAAGGGTAGCCCCCGCTCGCGGTAAAGCCCGAGCACAGCAACGAAGACCCAACGCAGCCAAAAATAAATTAATTAATTTAAAAAATAAATAAATAAAATGGGACTCCTGTTTAAAAAAAAAAAGAAACAAAAATCTCTATTCTCTGTGCCTAGGCAGAGTCTTCCTTAGGTACTGGGGAGGGGAGGGGGTAGGTGGCAGGTGAAAGGCAGGGTCTTCTGTGATATTTTGAGCTGGGGTAGAGGTGGAGACAGGGCATGGTAGCAGATAAGAATAACATGTGGATAATTAGAAAATAAAAGATTTCATAAAGCCCTTGAGTAGTTTAAAATTTTTTAACCTTTAATAATGGATCACTGTGACACACGGCTGCATGAGAAGCTCCTTTTGTCTCTCCTCTTCACCCTACAACTAGTAAAATATCCACAGCTCCGCAAAGGCGCCTCTGCCCGGCACACTGGGACTCTGGAGAGCTCCACACATCTGTGCACCTGAAGGCGGGTGGACGGGACACACAGAGAGGGCAGAACCGCGAGAACAACGGAGGTGGTGCCCACCACGCCTGCCGCCAGCCACAGCGGCACCCGTGGCCACAGGGAACTGGGCAGTGGTGGTGGCAGATCCCACCACCCCAGTCCCTCCAGCTTCAGCAGCACCAGCCAACCCAGCCCCCCACCCAAGGAGAAGTCACCTGCAACCCCAGTTCCCCCTTTCTCTCACTCCCCCCCATGCCGTGGCGGTGGTGCCCGCCCCCAGCGACCCCACACGTGGCAGAGGCACCCGCCATCGCAGTGCCCCCAGCAGCGACACCAATGACACCCGCAGCAGCAGGGCACCAGCGACCCTGGAGACATCAGCAGCAACAAGGGCACCTGCAACACCTCTGGCAGAGGCCAGGGAGGCTGGAAAGTGCCAATTCTCAAATATAACCAGAGGCAGAGCCGGTAGTGAAGCCAAAATATTGTGCTCCAGCGCCACCTACTGGGAAACCAAAGAAAGGCCTCGAATTAAGAACCTGTTAAATTGTGAGAATGAACATAAAAAAAGATTTACTTAAATAGGAAAGGTGTTGGCTACTTCAAATGCACTCGCAAAGGAGCAACTCATCAAGCATCATGAAAAACCATGGTAACGCGATATCACAAAAAGAAAATGACAATTATCCCGAAAGCAAACAAAGTCACAGGAGTTTGTGATCTCACTGATAGAGAATGCAAAATAGCTGTCATGAAGAAACTTAACAAGCTACAAGAAAACTCAGAAAGGCAGTTCAATGAGCTCAGGAGTAAAATTAATGAACAGAAGGAGTACTTTACCAAAGAGACTGAAACTTTAAAAAGAATCAAACAGAAATTCTGAAGCTAAAGAACTCAATAAAGGAGATGAGGAATGCATAAGAAAGTACTGGAAATAGAGCAGACCACGTGGAAGAGAGAATTCATGAGCTCGAGGATAGAAATCTAGAAATGATTCAGGTAGAAGAGGAGAGAGAATGAAGATTTCTTTTTTTTTAACTTATTTATTTTTATTTATTTATTTTAGGCTGTGTTGGGCCTTCATTACTGCGTGTGGGCTTTCTCTAGTTGAGGCGACCAGGGGCTACTCTTCGTTGCAGTGCACGGGCTTCTCACTGCGGTGGCTTCTCTTGTTGGGGAGCACAGGCTCTAGGTGCATGGGCTTCAGTAGTTGTGGCTCGTGGGCTCTAGAGCGTTGTCTCTTTAGTTGTGATGCAGGGGCTTAGTTGCTTCGCAGCACTTGGGATCTTCCCGGACCAGGGATCGAACCCATGTTCCCTACATTGGCAGGCAGATTCTTAAGCACTGCACCACAAGCGAAGTCCTGAGGATTTTTTTTTTAATGAAGAAATTCTACAAGAACTATTTGACTCCATCAGAAAAGGCAACGTGAGGATAATGGGTATCCCAGAATGAGGAGAGAGGGAGCAGCAGAGAGATTATTTAAAGAATTAATAGCTGAGAACTTCCCAAACTGGGGAAGGAACTGGATACACAAGTCCATGAAGCTAAGAGAACTCCTAGTTACCTCAATGCAAAAAGACCTTCTCCATGACATGTTATATTAAAACTGTCAAAAGTCACAATTTAGGGGACTCGGGGACTTCCCTGGTGGTGAAGTGGTTAAGAATCTGCCTGCCAATGCAGGAGACAAGAGAAGCCACTTGTGCTCCTCGACAAGAGAAGCCCCGCAATGAGAAGCCCGCACACTGCAACAAAGAGTAGCCCCCGCTCACCGCAACCGGAGAAAGCCCACACACAGCAAAGAAAACCCAACGCAGCCATAAATAAATAAATAAATAAATTTTTTTAAATTCACAATTTAAAAAAGAATTTTAAAGGCAGCCAGGAAAAAAGAAAGTAACCTAGAAACGAACCACTATTAGGCTGTCAGAAGATTTCTGAGCAGAAACTCTACAAGAGAGTGGAATGACATACTCAAATATTAAAAAATGAAAACTGTCAGCCAAGAATACTCTATCCAGCAAAGTTATCCTTCAGATATGAAGGAAAAATAACGGCTCTCCCAGACACACAAAAGCTGAGGGAGTTCAAAAGCTGAGGGTTGAGGGGCTTCCCTGGTGGCACAGTGGTTGAGAGTCCGCCTACCGATGCAGGGGACGCAGGTTCGTGCCCCGGTCCGGGAAGATCCCACGTGCCGTGGAGCGGCTGGGCTCGTGAGCCATGGCCGCTGAGCCTGCGCGTCCGGAGCCTGTGCTCCGCAACGGGAGAGGCCACAGCAGTGAGAGGCCCGCGTACCGCAAAAAAAAAAAAAAAAAAAAAAAGAAAGAAAATGAAAAGACAACCAACCAAATGGGGGAAGATACTTGCCAATTGTATATCTGACAAGGGGCTAATATCTAAAATATATAAACAGCTCATACAACTCAACAACAAAAAAACCAAACAATCTGATATTTATAAGGGCAGGATATCTGAACAGACATTTTTCCAAAGAAGACATCCAGATGGACAACAGATACATGAGAAGATGCTCAACATCACTGATCATCAGGGAAATGCAAACTGAAACACAATGAGATACCACCTCACATCCATTAGAATGACTATCATCAAAAAGACAACAAATAAGGTTGGTGAGGATGTGAAGAAAAGGGAACCCTCATGTGCTATTAGTGGGAACATAAATTGATGCAGTCACTGTGGAAAACACTACGGCGATTCCTCAAAAAATTAAGAAT
Organism: Physeter macrocephalus; assembly: GCF_002837175.3. Lineage (NCBI taxonomy): Eukaryota > Metazoa > Chordata > Mammalia > Artiodactyla > Physeteridae > Physeter > Physeter macrocephalus. The sequence goes on along the minus strand of NC_041233.1, from coordinate 553,092 downwards.
AGAACTGCCATATGACCTAGCTATTCCAGTTCTGGGTATTTACCCCAAAATATGAAAACACTAATTTGAAAGGATACACAGACCCCTATGTTAATCACAGTATTGTTCACAATAGCAAGATGTGGAAGCAACCTGTGTCCATCAATGGATGAATGGATAAAGAAGATGTGATTAGATAGATAGATAGATAGATAGATAGATAGATAGATAGAATGGAATATTACTCAACCATAAAAAACAAAATCTTGCCATTTGCAACAGCATGGATGGACCTTGAGAGTATTATGCTAAGTGAAATAAGTCAGATGGAGAAAGACAAATACTGCACAATTTCACTCATATGTGGAATGTTTTTAAAAATAATAATAATAAATGAACAAACAAAACAAAACAAAAGAAAACACATAGATATAGAGAACAGATTGGTGGTTACCAGAGGAGAATGGGTGGGGTTGAGGGGAAAATGGGTAAAGGGGGTCAACTGTATGGTGCCAGATGGAAACTAAACTTTCGGTGGTGAGCATGCTGTACAGAAGTTGAAATAAAATGTTGTACATGTGAAACATATGATGTTATAAACCAATGTTACCTCAATAAAAAAAGAATCCCAAAACCTGGAAGAAAACTAAAAATTTTTTCAACACTTTATAATTCTCTAAAAAATAACAAAATAATGACCATTGTAGGATTTTTTTTTAAAGAATTTATATATTTCATTGAAACACATGTTGGATTTTCTTCTCTGGGAATCTGTGGGCTTCAGTTCTATTCATCTACTAATGTCAAGCCTTCAGGGCTCACTTGTCACCAGGATATGAATTAAGTATATCTTGGGCACCACAGGGCCCAGCTGTCATAATCTTTATAAAGTGCTGTGTGAGCCATTTACACATTGCTCCTCCATAATTACAGTCTAAACTTTGTATGGTCAAAAGCAACCATGGCATGTTTGAAGGTCTCATGAAATCAGGAGGAAGTTTGTAATTGCTTTTAATCTGTACTGACTGCATACTCGTGGTCTAATCATTCTCAAGTACAATAAACTCTGGGTAATATGATTAAATACTTCCACCATGGTTCTTTCAACATTTGTATTGACTTTGCTAGCATCTGGGATGGTTGCCTTGGTAAGGAGGCATAGCAGGAACTAGACTGATAGCTGCACTGCTTGGGTCCAATTTTACAACCTCTGTTCTCAGATACGGAGGACTAAAGGTAAAAGATTATAGCCTAGAAAATGTACATCCACACAAAAACCTGCACGTCGATGTTTACAGCAGCTTTATTCATAATTGCCAAGATTTGGAAGCAGGCAAGATGTCTTTCAGTAGGCGAATGGATAAAGTGGTCAATCCAGACAATGGGCTTTTATTCAACACTAAAAAGAAATGAACTATTGAGCCATAAAAAGACATCGAGGAACCTAAATGCATGTGACCAGATTAAAAAAGTCAATCTGAAAAGGCTACATACTCTATGATTCCAACTATATCTCATTCTGGAAAAGGCAAAACTATGGAGACAGTAAAAAGAGCAGTTGTTGCCAGGGGTTAAGGGGAGGAAGGGGTGAAAAGGCAGAGCACAGGATGTTAGGGCAATGATATAGTGTGTGTGATACGATGACGGTGGATACATGTCATACACTCAGCAAACCAGTAGAATGCCCAACACCAAGAATGAATGTAATGTAAACTCTGGACTCTGGGTGATGATGCTGTGTCAGTGTCGGTTCATCCACGGTAACAGATGTCTGTGTTATCCACAGGTAATACCTGGTTGGGGGATATTGAAAGTGAGGGAGGCCGTGCATGTGTGGGGACGGGGGGCATAAAACATTAATTTGTTTTTATATTTTACTATTTTTTTCTGTTCTTTGCTGTTGTTGTTTTTAAATCAGTAAGTAATCTAGGACTAGTATTACGTTTGCTAGACCTGGCATTTGCTCGGTACATAAGGTTCAAAGTTTCCTTTCCTTTTTTAATTTATTTTATATTTTGCAATTTTTTTCCATAATATTTAAGTTTTTCAATGTTTAAGTATTTTTCTTCAGTGAAGCAGGAGTTTCTTTTCATGGTCCCTGATCATTTTAAACAGTTGGAAACCCAGTGGCACTGTTAACTGCTTTCTGGGCAGCCTCTTTTTTTGTTTTTTTTTTTTTTTTTTTTTTTTTTTGCGGTACGCGGGCC
>NC_041233.1:540634-550669 GCF_002837175.3 Physeter macrocephalus | reverse complement strand
GTCCCCTGCATCGGCAGGCGGACTCTCAACCACTGCGCCACCAGGGAAGCCCTGGGGAGCCTCTTTTGCTTGGTGGGCTTGTAGTACAGCTACAGCTTCATCAACTTTAGAACGGAGACTCTGGAGACTCAAGCATATGAAGAAATTCTGAATTATCAGTCTCCAACAACATGCCAGTGATTTTACCAGCAAGAGTAGGGTGCCTGGCTTGAATTAGGTGAAAGAGCTTCTGCTCTTGAGGAGGGGCAGAGGTCAACGTGGAAGCAGTCAGAGGCTCCTGACCTTGTACATGAACAGCAGGCTGCTGCATGGCAACTTGTGGCTGTGCGTTAAGATGTTGTTGAGAATTGCGAACTCCCGCAGCGTATTTATACCGTGAAACAGTGCGAACAACAAGAGTAGCTGCAGCTGCAGCAGCTGCGGGACGTGGACCCATTGTCTGTGTTGATGTGTTCGCAACACGCTGTGTCGACATGACTCGTGGAACCTGTGAAGAAGCTGGTCTCATAGCGCTAAATAGTGGTCTAGGAGCGGCTGGGCGGATAGCACCGGGCATATTTTGGAGTGGATGAGGTCTGGCACCCTGAACAGTCCAGCGAGGACTTGGTCTTAGTGGAGCAATTTGGCTAGAAGGATAGTATGCAGCACGGTTCTGAGTCTGCCATGAAGTAACCCGAAGGCGGTGCTGGCTGGTAGGGGTTGCGCACAGCTCTTACACTTGCCATTCTCTGCATTTACTGGTTAGTGAGGTGAGCCTGTACTGAGCTGAGAACCTGAAACTGCTCTTAAAAATCGTTTTTTTTTTTTTTTTAATTATAGCCTGAATCCTCACAGTAAGTTTAGCTTCCTTCACAACCAGACTTTTACTAGTGACTGACGTTAAGTCATGTCCTCCTTCGCCTCTCGGGTCCACGGTGCCAGAGAGCGTGAAGATCCCCCGCGGATTTCCCCCCTCCTGGGCTTCCCTGCTCCCTGATGAGCAAACAATGGCTCACTTAAATAATAGAAATGGAGTTACGTGCACTCTGTTTTACTAGTCAGCTCACTATCATTTCTTAAATTCATCTTTTTAAAAATTCTAATGATCAAGGCGTAAAAAATTAGGAACTTGGGATTTTAAAAAGAAGACCCTGCTGCCAAATGCCCGCTTTGATAATGCAGACGTGGTTGCAATGCCACATGCTCGCCATTAGAGGACACCATTCTCACAGGTCCCGGGCTACAGACTTCACAGCACCCGCTGGCTGAAAATGAACACGTGCTCAGCGTGGCTTGGGTCACTAAACATTACAGCTGTCACATAACGTAGGAGTAAAGCTTCTACTGCAGCTCTGAAATGGAACTTCAGAAACATATTGCTAAATATATTACAAACTGCAAATATATAATTGTTGTCTTTTCTTTTTTGTTTTTAGTTTGGTAAACGTGTATATATATATATATATACAGACATATATATATAAAACATAAAAGTTACCATTTTAGTCATTTTAAGTACATTTTAAGGCATTAAGTACATTCATAATGTTGTGCAACTATCACCACTATTTCCAAATTTTTTCATTATCCCAAACAGAAACTTTGTGTTGTAATATTAACTAGTAAAATGCATTCAAGTAACTACAAAGTGCTAAGAGTATATAGATGTTGTCTCATTTAAACTTCACAGGAACCCCATGAGGTAGGTATTTTTATTTTTATTTTATTGATTAAAAACTCGAGGATAAGGGAGATTTAACTAATTCCTCTAAATCTAATAAGTCATAGAATCATAATTAAAACTTCGGTACATCTATGCAACACTGTAAACGAGAGATTTTGAGGTCAATGGACTCATATAGAAGTTTGATCATTAATTTATATTGTGTTTTCTCATAATAATTAAATTTTATCTTTATACAATAAGACACCAAAATGTAAAAGCTCTGATCTTACAAACTCTGATCAGGATGAAATGATTAAAATTCTTGGCTTTTCAGATGTTTCCATTTAAAGATTCTTTTAATAATAGCTCTGGGGAGTAATTGAGGCTTGTACTAGATTAATTCTTTTTTATTTTTTTTTTAAGATGTTGGGGGTAGGAGTTTATTAATTTATTTATTTATTTTTGCTGTGTTGGGTCTTCGTTTCTGTGCGAGGGCTTTCTCTAGTTGTGGCAAGCGGGGGCCACTCTTCATCGTGGTGCGCGGGCCTCTCACTTATCGTGGCCTCTCTTGTTGCGGAGCACAGGCTCCAGACGTGCAGGCTCAGTACTTGTAGCTCATGGGCCTAGTTGCTCCGCGGCATGTGGGATCCTCCCAGACCAGGGCTCGAACCCGTGTCCCCTGCATTAGCAGGCAGATTCTCAACCACTGCGCCACCAGGGAAGCCCCCTTGATTAATTCTTGAAGAGAAAGGAGTAGATACAGACACAGCCCCTAAGTGTCAAATGCTGCTAATTAAGGGCTTCACAAAAGAAGAACAAAGTGGTTTTTTGAATTAGAATATATGTCAAGAAGATTACATTTGATTTAAAAAATTGTTTAATTTTCCCTGGAATTCCCACACTCATGTCATGAGTCTCTGAATAGTTATCTTCTAAAACTCTTAAATTCCTCTGTAGACTCTCAGGACACTATCCCATTGCTCCTCTACTGGAAACCTTCGATGGATTTCCATTTTAATGGTTGACAGAAGTAAGTGGGTCTTCCTTAGAATGACATTCAATTTGCTTCCACCTTGCATTTCCAGCTTTCTTTGCCCTCATCTCTTCTTTTGTCTTTTCCCTTTGCAGCATTTGCTCTTTCTAGACAATGTCTTACTCAGAGTGTTACAGAACCAGGTCCTTTTTTAAAATCTTTTGTTTGTTTGCTTGCTTTCCTTTTTAGAACGTGGTTCGTTTTGCCTGAAGCACAGCACATCAAAACGCTGAGATGCTCAGGTTTGCAGCAAAGAGAGGGTTTATTCACAAGGCAGCCAAGAGAGGAGACTGGAGAGCAAGTCTCAAATCTTCCTCCCCGCAGGGCAGGGGTCTTTATGGGATAAAGAATAAAGAAGCAGGAAGGTGTGAGGTGTGGGGAGCGTGGGGAAAGGTGATTGGAAAAAGGTGCAGTCATCCTGATTCTGGGCAGGTGTCACTCAGCTACAGGCCTCTGCACTTTGAAAAGGTCGCTCAGCAGACCTTTTCAGGTGAAAAGTCCCAGGTGAAGGGTCAGTGGTCCCATCCAGTCTTAACCAGCTTAGCTCAAACTAGATGCAGCTGACTCCAACTTCCTGGAAAACAACTCAGGCAAACATCTTATTGTTTAGGCTCCATGCTGCTTGAAGGACCTGCAGGTCTTAAATTGACCTTCATTGCTGAAAGCAGATGAAGTGGATTTAACCCATGCTTTCAATAGTGCTGAAATCGAGTCTGCCTAAAACTGAGTTAATCTGCCAAGTATATGATTAACCTCTCTATCCAAAACATTATTCCTTTTCTTGTTCAACACCTGTCCCCTCAAGATTGAAGAGAATCAAAGAAAAGGAGTGGGGCTTCCCTGGTGGCGCAGTGGTTGAGAATCTGCCTGCCAATGCAAGGGACACGGGTTCGAGCCCTGGTCTGGGAAGATCCCACATGCCACGGAGCAACTGGGCCCGTGAGCCACAACTACTGAGCGTGCGTGTCTGGAGCCTGTGCTCCACAACGAGAGGCCATGACAGTGAGAGGGCCGCACACCGCAATGAAGAGTGGCCCCCGCTCGCCACAACTAGAGAAAGCCCTCGCAAAGAAATGAAGACCCAACACAGCCAAAAATATAAATTAATTAATTAATTTAAAAAAAAACAGTTTAAAAAAAGGAAAGGAGTGATTGAAACCGATCAGAACCCTGTAGGGCCCATCCCGGGTACAAAATCCTCTGTGTCCCTGTTTCCTTTTTGTGAGAAAAAAGTTTCAGCCTCCTAGACCTTCCCTGAGTTCCAAAGGGCAGATTCAAACAGTTACTAATTAGAAGAGTGAAGGAATGCAGAAACAAAGGATACATAGCAATCTGACACAGATCTCTGAGTGCTTCTACAGGGACTGGGGCCCCACCCGGTGGAGAGATGACTTCAGGCTGAACACAACTACAGGGACCCCAGACTGGTTGGAACCACAAGGCTGATGATGGACATTCCTGGAGCCCCACCCAGTTATCTCCCCACCAACCAATCAGAGGACAGTCACACACCTGGCAGCCCTCCCCCCAAATTCTGCCTATAGAAATCCTTCCCCCAGAACCATCAGAAAGTTCAGGTGTTTGGAGCACAAGCTGCCCATTCTCCTTGCTTGGCCCTTCAGTAAACCTTTCTCTGCTCCAGACTCCGATGATGCGGTTTGTTTGGCCTCACAGTGCGTCGGGCGTATGAACTTGGGTTCAGGAACAGTTTCAGTTACCAACTATTCATCAATAACTCACTCAAAAATTCCTCTCCCCAGCCAGATTGCTAGTCTGAGCTCCAGATCTGTGTATGTTCTGTCTGATCCTGTGACATCTCCCCACCTGTCCCTCACCCAGGGTTCACATTAGCTCAGCAATGGGACCACCTTCCATCCTGGTCTGCATCCTGGACACATCATCTCCCTGACCCCACAGCTGCCCTCTCACCACACCTGGCTTGTCATTCCTGCCACATACAGGGCAGGAACACAATCTAGTCTCCAAATGCGAACACTTTTTAAGAGTATAAAGGGTGATATTAATAATTATGTCAGCACCACAGGCTTGCATGGGGATTGTATGATTTCCTACTGCACAAGTCCTTGTTTTTGTCTGTGCCCACGGCTACCACCAACCCCAAGACTCCATCAGCTCTCGCCTCAGTCACTTCCATGCCTCCTAAGTTGCTGGTCCTTGTGGATGGATGCCAACACTTACCCTCCACTCCACACTGCACAGGCAGCCAGAAACGCTCATCCTTTAAAATGTCAGTCCGGTGAGACCCCTCTCTCCCACCCCACCTCCTACTTACAGTTCTTCTATGGATCTCCACAGCTCTTCTATAAAATCCAACATCCTTAAGACAGCCAAGATGATCAGAAGGGATGGCCCCTCTATGCCTCCCCAACCACACACCTCAAGACTTCCCGTCCTAGCAAAGGAGCTTCACATAAGTTTTCCTCTTCCCCTAAGTAAGGGTTACTTGACCTTCAGAGTGCAGCTCAATTGTCACATCCTTCAAAAGCCACCCTTGAAATCTCCAACTGAGTTGTGGTAGCCCATCTCCAACAAAAGCCCCAACTTCTCCCCTGCTTGTGGGAGCAGACCCTTCCTCTCCCTGCCCCCCATCAAGAGTGATAGCTTGCTCTCCTGCCCCACGATCTGAGCTGGCTCTGTCTGTCTTTGCCTAACTGAATGCAGCAGTGGTGAGAATTCTCTAGTTTTAAAGGATTCAAAGTGGTATACTTTTTTTTTTTTGGTTGTGCTTGGTCTTCATTGCTGCACATGGGCTTTCTCTAGTTGCAGCAAGCAGGGGCTACTCTTCGTTGTGGTGCATGATCTTCTCATTGTGGTGGCTTCTCTCTTGTTGAGGAGCAGGGCCCTAAGCCACCAGGCTTCAGTAGTTGCAGCACGCTGGCTCAGTAGCTGCCGCATGTGGGCCCTGGAGCATGGGGGCTTTAGTAGTTTTGGCTCACAGGCTCAGTAGTTGTGGCGCATGGGCACAGTTGGCCACCGGCATGTGGGCTCTTCCCAGACCAGGAATCAAACCCATGTCCATTGCATTGGCAGGCGGATTCTTAACCACTGGACCACCAGGAAGTCCCTGGTATACCATTTTTAAATTTGTATTTCCCTGATTATATTAAGTATGAAAAGTAGTCAAAGGAAACCTCAACTAAAATTGGAGTTGGGAAGGCCTGTAGAGGGAGCTTTCATACCTTCAAGAGGAAGGAAGATTTTCTTCCTGCCCAGCAACTAGCTCAGCCAATGAAAATGCCACAGCTCAGCTAATGAGAAACCTGAACTCTCACTTTCCTCCAATGATCATTCACTTTTCTCTTGCTGGTGACTTCCTTGTCCTACCCTCCTTTCTATAACAGCCTTCCAGTTTTTATAACCCCTTGGAGTATCTCTCTGCTTCGAGATGATATGCTACCCAACTCATGAATTGTTTGATAGACCCAATTAGATCTGCAAATGTACTCATTTGAATTTTGTTTTTTAACTTAAGTCAGGTCAGATAGCTTTTCATGTTTATTAGCTATACGTATTTCTTCTTTTGTAAATTTCTTGTTCTTATCCTTTACCCTTTTTTAAAACTAGGTTACTTGTCTTTTTCTTGTTGATTTCTAGGGAAGTCTTATATATTCTAAATATCACTCTTTTTTACATATGCTGAAAATACGTTCAACTATCTATTGCTAGATTACAGTTTGTTAAGAGTGTCTTTGCTATAGGAAAGTTTTTAAACCTTGCTGTGGTCAAATTTATCAACCCTTTCCTTTATGGGTTTTGCTTTTTTTCCTTCTTATTTAAGTAGGCATTCATTAAATGAAAAATTCAAAAACATTTTCCTGTTATCACCAGTATATTTGGTTCTAACTTTAATATTCCAAAATGAAAAATTAGGAGCACTGAGAGTCCATCAGCCCCAGCACTGGAAGGAGTGGGTTGTAGTTTTCAGCTGAGGGCCAGGGAGAAGAGGCAGGAAGTTGAGGAGTCCGGTTCTCAGAAAAGGTTTCAGTCACTGGCTGCTGTGTTGGGAGTTAGGGTGTCATGTTTGATCAACGGCTGAGTGTTTATAGCGATATCTGCTGCTTCTGAAAGCAACAGAAAATGACCAAGTCTCACGGGGTTGTGTCATTCAAAGACGTGACTGTGGACTTCACTCAGGAGAAGGGGCAGCAGCTGGGCTCTGCTCAAAGGAATCTGTAAAGGGATGTGATGCTGGAGAACTATAGCAACCTTGTTTCAGTGGTGAACTTGGATGAAAAGAAAATGGGAACTGCATCCTGCTCATTCTCTGGAGGCTGCAGACAATGGGCTGGGCCCAAGTTCTTGATTTTTCTAAATTAATTGTGATATAATGTATATAATAAAGTGTTCAAATATTTTAAAAAATGGAAAATTATTCATTCCAACATCATTGATTGGATCATTTATTCCACCTGTATCTTATGTAAAATATCTACCTGACCCCACCTCCTGATTCAGTTCCTTGATCTATTTGGATATTCCTACAATAAGGCCACCCACTATACCTTTATCTCCTTCTTCCTCTCCAGAACACAAACAAGATGCTAGAGGTGAAGCCCCTGCCTTGTCCAGAAGATAAAGGTCATGAGGAAAGATAAGAGGAAGGAAGCCTCTGTTGCTACTGGGGAGTGCCTCCCCTTGACTCAGATCCAAGTTCAAATTTTAACTGATACAATGTACTTCTGGTGGAGTTGACTCCATCCTAGACTCCAAGGACCAGAATGGGACTCAAACCCTCTCCTCTTGGGCAACTAACCCAACAAGGCCCAAGAAGATGCAATGATTCTTTTACTGGACTTAGGGGCCAAGAGCCAGTCACACCCTCTCTGACTGAACATAAACTTCCAGAAGATGTACAATACAGGGCTTCTGGAGCTGCCTTCTGTCCTTGAGGGAAGAAATAGCACCATGCGGTGACTTTTGTCTACCATCTCCCACATCTCTGTGGCTTTGATCCAACCTCTGTGTGTATCAGCTGGGATTTTGGTTTCAGATTTTTATGATATCCAACCCCTTCCCCACACTCCTTTTAGCATTATAAATAAGTTTTACTTATATGGTAATAGTGATAAGTTTGGTTTTCTGTTTATATGTTATGGGGTTGTTTTTTTTTTCTTGTGATTCACCATTGCTTCTTTTATCCCATCTTTTTCTCTTGGGTCCACTTTTTTTTTTTTTTTTAATTTTTTGGCCATGCTGTGCAGCATGTTGGATCTTACTTCCCCAACCAGGGATCTAACCCTCGCCCCCTGCGGTGGAAGTCCAGAGTCTTAACCAATGGACTGCCAGGGAAGTCCCTTGAGTCCATTTTTCTTCCTAGAGTATGTCATCTAGAAATAATTTGATGGTGGACGGGGGACGGTTGTGAGTATTATACTTTCTGTGTCCTTGCAAGCTTGGAAATATCTTTGTTTTTTTAACTCTCTCCCTTAAATGATAGTTTGGTTATATATTTAGAAAATTCTAGAATTCTAAGTCTAAATTACTTCCAACCGGAATTTTGACATTTTTGATCCTGTTTTCTGGTACCTAGTGTTGCTGGTGAGAAGTCTAATTTCCATCTTATTTTTATGCCTTTATAGTTAGTATGCTTTTTCTCTCCACAAGATTTTAAAGTGTTCCCCTTGCTTGGGGTGTTCTGAAATTTCCCCATTCTATGTGGAAATGTCAGCACTGCACAGTGATCCAGAAGGTTAATCATTGATGTCGTTCACCTTTCAGACACATGGGATCTCTCAGCCCACTGCCAATCCATAGAGAGATATGGAGGCCTAAGGATTCATTTTAAGTATCTTTATTCATCCCTTTGGGAGCGCAGCTCTCTCAAAAACTTAGCTTTTATCAGTTTGACTTCAGCCAGTGATTTGTGGCAACAATCACACTCTGATCGTCAGCCTTCTAAAATGGCCCCAGTGCTCCCCATCTCCTGGAATCCACACTTGCATTTGTTTGCTTGGGCTGCCACTGCAAAATGCCATAGCCTGGCTTAAACAACTGGAGATTGTTTTCTCACAGTGCTGGCAGTTGGAAGTCTGAGATCGAGGTGTCAGCAGGGTTGGTTTCTCCTGAGGCTCCTCTCCTTGCCCTGTTGATGGGCTTCCATCTGTGCACATGTGCATCTGGTATCTGTTTGTGTGTCCCATTTTCTCTTCTTATAAGGACACCAGTCAGATTGGATTAGAGCCCATCCTAACAGCCTAATTTTAACTTAATCGTCTCTTTAAAGACTTTAGCTCCAACTACAGTCATCTTCTGGGGGTGTTGGTGGTTAGAGCTGCAACGTATGAATTCTAGGGGATCAGAATTCAGCCCATAACAGCTCTGTGCAATGACTTTGCATGATTCCCTCCCATTGAGTGTGGGCTGGGCCAAGTGACTTATTTCTGAGCAATGGTATATGGCAAAGGTGATGGGATATTACCTCCAAGATTAGTTTGCAGACATTTGTGTTGCTAGCAGAGCCCATTGCTTTCTCAGCTCAGACACATTAATTAATGAAGCTGTCATTTGGAGAGGTCCTCAGTCCCACAGCTCGTAAGGAAGTAAGTCCTATCAACAAGCACTGAGAGAGCCTGGGAGTGGAGTCTTCTCCAGTCAACCAGCCAGCTGACATGTTGATTGCAGCCTTGATGGAGACCCTAAGGAGGAAAACCCAGCTAAGCAGTGGCCAGATTCTGTGAAATAACAAAGAACCACTAAGCTTTGTGGTAACGCGTTCCACCACAACAGGTAACTAATACACACACCCACAGTTTTTCTGCACATACCTCTCACATTTGCAAAATTATCTTGCTTTCTCATCCATGTGTCTCCCTCCTTCCCTCTTTCTCGACTTAATTATAGGTAACTTAGGCCTATGGGCTTTCTTTCAGGTGCCATAACCTTAGTCTCCCTTCACTGGGTCGTTGTTTTCTTTCTTTCTTCCTTTCTTTCTTAAATTAATTTTTATTGGACTATACTTGATTTACAATGTTGTGTTAGTGGGACGTTGTTTTCTTTTCTTTCTTTCTTTTTTTATTTTTGGCTGCGTTGGGTCTTCGTTGCTGTGCGCGGGCTTCTTATGGTCGTGGCTTCACTTGTTGCGGAGCGCAGGCTGTAGGCACGCAGGCTTCGGTAGTTGTGGCATGTGGGCTCAGTAGTTGTGTCTCGCGGGCTCTAGAGGTCAGGCTCAGTAGTTGTGGCACACGGCCTCAGTTGCTCCGCAGCATGTGGGATCTTCCTGGGCCAGGGCTCGAACTTGAGTCCCTTGCATTGGCAGGTGGATTCTTTTTTTTTTTTTTTTTTTTTTGTGGTATGCGGGCCTCCCTCTGTTGCGGCCTCTCCCGTTGCGGTGCACAGG
>NC_041233.1:531650-540577 GCF_002837175.3 Physeter macrocephalus | reverse complement strand
TTTTTTTTTTTGTGGTATGCGGGCCTCCCTCTGTTGCGGCCTCTCCCGTTGCGGAGCACAGGCTCCGGACGCGCAGGCCCAGCGGGCATGGCTCACGGTCCCAGCCGCTCCGCGGCACGTGGGATCCTCCCAGAGCGGGGCGCGAACCCGCTTCCCCTGCATCGGCAGGCGGACGCGCAACCACTGCGCCACCAGGGAAGCCCGGCAGGTGGATTCTTAACACACTGCACCACCAGGGAAGACCCGTTGTCTTCTAATGAAGTGATTTTCTAGGGTGTAGGCTCTTAGTTGGACCCTAATCTGAAATATCTTAATGCATTCCGAGGTTGAACAGTAGCTATGATGGCCATACCCTTGATTTGACCCTGCAGAAAGGCAGGTTTTAATATCTTCTCTTGCTCGAAAGCCTGCTCTTTTTTGGTGGGGTGGAGGCACAGTTAGGAAGAGAATGGGATTAAAAGTGATTGTTTCTTCTCACCCTGCAAGAGCCTGGATTCAGGGGCCCTCTATTCCCTTTTCTTCCACTTGTAAGTAAGTCATCATTTATAAGCTATTTAAAACCAAAATCAACATATACTACAAATGTTCTGTATTTCAGCCTCTTCCTCTAGAATTACCATTTCTTCAGGTACATAGTCCCTCCTCACAGTAATATTTAGCAATATTATAAAATATTTCATCACTAAATAGCATGGATGACTACTTTTCTAGGCTTTAATAGCAGTGTTCTCATTGCTCACTATCTGACCCCTAAGATAAAAACACATAATTTAGATTTTGTTACAGCAGCACCAAACTTCTGGTACCAGGTTCTGTCAGGACAGCTTAGGCTCTACTGTGGTAACTAACAATCCTAGAAGCTCATTGGCTTAATACAGTGAAAACATGTTTCTTCATCATGTTACATGTCCTACCTGGGGGAACTGCTCAATTTAGTCAGTCACAGACCTGAGGGGGACAGAGTCTCCATCTCAACACGTGCTCCCACAAGCACGGCATCATGGCAAAGAGAACATGAAGAATTGTGCACTGGGTCTTAAAGCCTCCTACAAACATAGCACTGAATGAAAGAAGCCAGACTGCAAAAAAACACATGCTGGATTATTCTGTCTATATACAAAACAGAAATGTTACCAATCCAAGCTCGTACGGCTTGCTGCATGACAGGACAGCGTGCTGGGGCAACTAATAGTGACTTTATTTGCAAAGTCAGCAAATCGAGAAGTTGGTTGACTAATACCCCAAAGAGCCATCTTACCTGAGTTAGAATTCAGGCTTCTTTTACACTAAAGCAGGAGAGGTGTGGTTGGTTGTGGCAGACTTCTTGGTGCAGTATTAAAAAAAAAAAAAAAAAAACTTAAAAAAAACCTTCAAGGGGCTTCCCTGGTGGCGCAGTGGTTGGGAATCCGCCTGCCGATGCAGGGGACGCGGGTTCGTGCCCCGGTCCGGGAGGATCCCACGTGCCGCGGAGCGGCTGGGCCCGTGAGTCATGCATGGACGCTGAGCCTGCGCGTCCGGAGCCTGTGCTCGGCAACGGGAGAGGCCGCAGCGGTGAGAGGCCAGCAAAAAAAAAAAAGAAAATCTGGGTCATATTACTGGGTAAAAATTCCACCCTCCTGAGGTGTTGGTAGAGGTGATTTATGAAAGCGGTGTACCCGGGTGGTTTATATTAATTTCTTTTCTTCCCACTGTGCACTGTAAACCCTGGGTACATGCACCATCTTCCTGCAGGGAACACATCTTGTTCTCATATTTTTATTGGTAGCTTTTGATTTACCTAGAGAGGTCAGTCTGACACAATCTCAATCTAGCCTTAACGTTTGTTATAAGGTTAAATTTGTGCTAATAAAAATTATTCTTTAAATGAAAAGTGACTACGGGAATTCCCTCGCGGTCCAGTGGTTAGGACACCACGCTTTCACTGCCGAGGGCGGGTTCGGATCCCTGGTCGGGAAACTAAGATCCTACAAGCCATGCAGCTCGGCCAAAGAAGGCCCTAGAGCTCTACATCTGTTTTCTAGAAGAGCGTTGACTGCGAGTATGTGAGCAAGCGTCGTCCTTGCCGCTGGCTTGAGTTTAAGGACCTCCTTCGATGTGTGTGCACACACATGTGTTTACTTATGTTGATTGACTCCCTCATGGTGGTGGTTTAGCCTTTGGTGTACATTCACTGCAAAGAACTGACAAGGAAAGAGCTCAGTTATATAATTAAACAAATTCATATTTAATCACAAAATCTATATTCTTTGGAAAAGTGGAAACACAAATATGTAAAGTCACTCGGAGATGAACAGTTTCCTAGCGTCAACTGGTTAGTAATCACTGTGCTGAAGTTGAAAATAGTGAGTTTCAAGTGCATTTTTCTGTCTATCCTTCTCTCTTGGTTGTCATATTTTTAAATTCACGTTCCACGTTGAAAAATAACAATAAAACTTACCACCTCTTTGTTTCTTAAGAGGAAGACTGTAAGACGTCTATGCTGGGGATGAAGAAGGATCCTGTGCGATTAAGTCATCATAGACTGTTCCAGAAGGATGTGGAGCTGGCCCATGATGAGCAGGCCCTCTTGTCCTGTGAGTCAGTTTTTGCATCAGCTTTTTCCTAAAATGGAACCCATCCTAAAGGAGACACCCTAGGAGGTAAGGGTTCGTGTTCTCTCTTGGGTTCTCCTTTGTAATTCCTCTGAAACAATGACTTTCTCGAGAGTCTTATTAAAGGGGTTAATGTTTAGGCAAAACAGATCTCTCCTTTCCTGTAAACAGTCCTGTGCGCCCACTTTCAAGCTACTGGGAGAGACGATATTGACCGCGTTAAGTCCTGCACAGAGATGGCTCTGCCCTGACCAGCAGTTTCTATTTCCACTGGGAAGTTCTCTCAACTTTGTCAGAAGGACCCATTTACACTCTGCTGAATTCCTCTAGTGATGTTTCATCCCTCTTATTCACTAGTGCTCTGGACAACTGTCCAGCTGGGGGAGAGACCCCCCCCACTTCACCCAGCTTTGCTGAGGATACAGGGTGGTGTTACTTGCTGTCAGTTGGGTCAAATTTTTGATAAGGAGCTTTTTTTTTTAAGGATCTTTATTCAGGTTTTAATTTAAGCACCAGGTCTTCAGAGAGGGTGCCACGTCCTTCTACCACATTCCTCTATTCCAACCCCGTCGCCCCAGTCTTGCCATGCATTGTCTACTTACTGACCTGCTGACATCCTCAGAAGCAGAGACTTTGTTTACCTCCATTGCCAAGAGGGTGCTGGGCCCCAGGAGGGGCTCACATTTGACCTGATGCCTGCTGTGCACTGACGGGAGGTTTTTGAAAGCACATAGTTCATGAACCTCATGCTAACACTCTGGAGACATTATTTAATCATTTATCTAATACCCTTTTGATTTTCAGTTTTAAGGACACAAGAGTGGATCACATCTTTTAGGCATCAGCACGACTCTGAGAGAATTCTGGGTAGAAATGCATTTCATAATTAAGTGGCTAAAATGTCTTTAACGTTTAGGACCTTATACCCTTCCCCCTACTGCACAGTCATGCCATATTATCAGCTTTAGGAAAAATATCTGTAAGGTAGACATGACAAAATATAAGTCTAACAACTGAAAGAGTCAATCTAAGTTAAAATCTTACTCAAACAAGGTAAGGCCTTTTAGTTCTACTGTAACAATAAGTTTTCACAAGTTCAAAAGTTCTGAACCAGAGACATGGCCCAACGAAAGCTGGTGGACAGCCTCTGTCTCTCTGCACAGCCTGCAGGAAGAATGCTCAGAGGCTCAGTTGTGCTGGCTCTCTGAAAGAAAATTGGTGAGAGCTTTTGTTTTCCAAGTTAAACATTCTGTCTTAAAAAAGCACAGAGGCTTTTAATGAAAGAAACACAGACCATTAAGACTTTCTGGGCTGAGACACTCACCCTGGCCCTTCCCTGTGTCACTGAGGACAGTACCTAAGAGGCCAGGACAAGAAGAAGGAGGAAGCCACTGGTCCTACTCTGGTCGTGAACCACCCATGTAGCATCTGTAAGAGCTACACCTGCAAGTGTTGAAGCAGCCGTGGGTCCTGTTGTGTGGGAACGGCCAGGGGTGGGGGCCAGGGTGCCTGCAGTTATGATCTCTGAGGTTCAAGTCCATTGTAGGAGAAACATAGGAGAAACTCCTGTTTCTCCAAGGCTGGTTAAGCCTAGAGAACATGCCTGCTGTCTTCCTAATCTGCAGTGTCCACACAGACATGTCACCACCCTGACATCCCCCAGGAACGCCCACTCCCCAGATGGTGGGTCTCAGATACCACCAAGCTGCAGGCTCCTCACCGATCTGCCCCAGCCACCGCCACTCCCTGACACACCTGATGCCCAGAGTGCCTGGGTTCCTGAGGTTCTCTGACCTTGTCATGTTTGAGAATAGGACAGAAAGGCAGAAGAGGGGGGCTTCCCTGGTGGCGCAGTGGTTGAGAGTCCGCCTGCCGATGCAGGGGACGCGGGTTCGTGCCCCGGTCCAGGAAGATCCCACATGCCGCGGAGCGGCTGGGCCCGTGAGCCATGGCCTCTGGGCCTGCGCGTCCGGAGCCTGTGCTGCTCCGCAACGGGAGAGGCCACAACAGAGGGAGGCCCGCATACCACAAAAAAAAAAAAAAGTATCTAAAGTATCTAAAGACCATCTCATCTACCTTAATGAGTCTGGGTTTGAAAAAAATATGAATTCTGTAGAAAGATTTTTTTTTCCTATCCAAATACAATACACTCAACTTAAAAGAAAGGCAGAAGAGGAAACAGGTGACCCTGTGCTGGTGGCTTCCAGGCTTAGGCAGAGGCTGGGAGGGAAATCAGGGAGGTCAAGCTTAGTCAGAGCAGGAATGAGCAACCCACAGATCGAGAGAACAAACTAGTGTTAACCAGTGGGGAGAGGGAAGGGGGAGGGGCAAGACAGGGGTAGAAGATTCATAGGTACAAACCACTATGTATGTATAAAATAGATAAGCTACAAGGATACATTATACAACACAGGTAATATAGCCAGTATTTTGTACTAACTTTTAAAAAAATTTATTGGAGTATAGTTGATTTACAATTTGTGTTAATTTCAGGCCTACAGCAAAGTGAATCAGTTGTACATATACATATATCCACCTTTTTTTTTTTCCAGATTCTTTTCCCATATAGGTCATTAGAGAGTACTGAGTGGAGTTCCCTGTGCAACACAGCAGGTTCTTATTAGTTATCTATTTTATATATAGTAGTGTGTGTATACATCAGTCCCAATCTCCCAATTTATCCCTCCCCCACACTGATCCCCTGGTAACTATAAGTTAGTTTTCTACATGCGTGCCTCCACTTCTGTTTTGTAAATAAGTTCATTTGTACCTCTCCTTTTTTTAGATACCACATATAAGTGATATCATATGACATTTGTCTTTTTCTGACTTACTTCACTCCGTATGGCAATCTCTAGGTCCATGCATGTTGCTGCACATGGCATTATTTCATTCTTATTTTTATTTCTGAGTAATATTCCATTGTATACATATAGCACATCTTCTTTATCCATTCCTATGTTGATGGACATTTAGGTTGCTTCCATGTACGGGCTATTGTAAATAGTGCTGCAATGAACATTGAGGTGTATAATAACTTCAAATGGAATATAATCTATTAAAATTTTGAATCATTATTATACACTTGAAACATATAGTATTGTAAATCAACTATACCTAAATTTAAGAAAGAAAGAAAAGAAATAAGCAACCCAGATGATGGGCAAATGTGGAGGTGCAGCTGCTCAGATGTGATGCATTTCATGGATTCTAAGACAAATCTGTTTTTATAATTTAGTATCTCTGAAATCGGGATGTGTCTCATAATAATGATCTCTGAGTACTCTGTTATCATTTAATTGGTACTATTTTTAAGTGACAAAACAAAGTCACGTGGGTAAATGGTTCCACATGACACTTGTTTTACTAAAAATAGTACTGATAAGGCGAATATAATATGCGATCAGTGAAAACACAGGTCAACTTCAGAGAAATAAGTCAAAATTAGAGGGAAGAGGCAAGGCCCAGGCCAGAGGAGAGGCCTGGAACAAGGACTGCATGTGAGTCAAAAGCCAGAAGACCCAAGAGGGGCTCCCAAAGGCCAGGACAAACGCCTCGTGTGGAGGCTAGCGACCACAGCCCCTGCATGCTTCTGCCTGGATGTAAATGTTTCCAAGAGTCAATGCCACTTTGGAAAGAAGGCCTTTTCTTCCTCCAGCCTATTTATTCACACCTTTCAAACTCTTTCATCAATGTTAAGTCCTTGCAAAATTCCTGACTCCCCAGGTAGTTACTAATCCCTTGCTCTGGGCTTCCAGGATTCTTTAATGATGTATGACACTTTTTGCAATTATTTACTTTTACATCACCCTTCAATGAACACCTGTTCCCAGAATGTGGTCAGAGCGTCAATACTGGCTCTGAAACAGTGTGTCAAATGAACAACAGTAACATTTGAAGCAATTTCACACATGAATCGATTACAACCTCCTGTCAAAAGTTTATTTCACTCTCACTGCAAAGAAACTACTTGCAACACGGACAGTTCAAACATTTCCTACTGCCGGAGAGCATTTGAGAACTGCAAAATGAACAAAGAAAAATCTCAAGTTACTAAAGACACAAGAGGGGACCACTGGTCATAAGGTGAGAAACGGAATCTCAAGATGGATGGTGTGCTGGGTGGGGGACAGATCACAGGAGTGTGGGTGAATCTCATTGAAACAAGAGCTGCTAGTTTCAAAAGCTTCCAACCGTTCATTCATCCACCACTTTACTACAGATAATACAGACGTCACGAAAGGAACAACAAATTTTGATCCACAGCCAACGCCTAAGAACCACTAAGATCTGAGCAGCAATCAGTATGTAGGGTGAAGTGTCAAGCACGGAACAACCTAGAGAATCTCTGAAGTCCTAGGTTGCAAAAGCGACGAAAAATCGGAAACACGAGTGCCTCAGCCCTCTGGAACGATGCCTAAGTTGGGCCTGCTTGGTAACTGGACGGTAGACAGCCTGGGAATACCGGGTACTGTAGGCTTTTTGCCTCCAGCCCCGCCTTTTCCTTTATTCGCCCGCCGCCGAGGCCGCCTCCGCCCCCGCCGGGCACCGCTGCAGGCCCCGCCTCCTCCGGCCACTCCCAGCACAGCGCGCGCCGGAGGAGGCGCTCCCCTCCGCCCTGGCCGGGGCCAGGAGGCCAGAATGCGGCCCTGGAAGGCAGCGGCACACCAGACGCTCTAGGGGTGGCTAGCCCGGACCCAGACTCCGCCGCAGGGCCGGTGCCAAGATACACGCCCATGAGTGGAAGTGCTGTATGCTCTGTAGCTGTGTTTTTTAGATGTTTTAGGAAACACCATACACTTCTCTAGAGTGGCTGTTTGCAATTTACAACCCTTCCACCAGCATAACAAGGCTCCCTTTTCTCCATGGCTTGTCCTGCATTTCTGTGTTTTACACTTTTTCAGGATGGCCCTTTTGACCGATGCGAAGTGAGACTTCTTTTTAGTGCTGATGTGCATTACCCGCTTGTTTGGTTGGCCAAAAAGGGCATATGCGTTTTTTCCTGAATATATTCTGGAAAAAACGCATACGGCCTTTTTCGCCAGCTGCATCATTGCCGAAGTTCTGCCGCTTTTCATGTGCTTTAAAGGCGACTCCAATCTACATCTTGAAAACTGTTTCCTGCAATTCTGCTTTGCTTTCAAATCCTCTTCGTTGCCTTACCTCAGTATATTTTTGGATGATTGTTATCATTTATAACGCTGCCGGTTTGTGAATTTCAGCGCCCCTGAGCTCCATTTTTCTTTTTTTTTCGTGTGTGTGTGTGTGTGTTATGCGGACCTCCCTCAGCTGTGGCCTCTCCCGTTGCGGAGCACAGGCTCCGGACGCGCAGGCCCAGAGGCCATGGCTCACGGGCCCAGCCGCTCCGCGGCATGTGGGATCCTCCCAGACCGGGGCGCGATATATTTTTGGACGATTGTTATCATTTATAAGACTGCAGGTTTGTGAATTGCAGTGCCCCTGAGCTCCATTTTTCAACTCGCCTTTTTTGGAGCTGGCCGCAAAACCACATGATGGCTTCAGGCCCTATTCTTGTTCCAGGGGGCAGGCTGAGCCTTTGGTTAATTCTTCTTCCTGATTGGAAATTAGAGTGACATGTGCCTGTCCAAACACCTAGAACTGGTCTCTCATTGTTTCCCCCTTTTTCCGTTCATCCTCTGGACAAATTGCAAACTGTACGAAACAGGAGTTTAAAAGTGCTGGTTCTCCAAGTGGGGAGATTGTTAGTAAAGCGGGTGGAATGTCGAACCCGAGCACCAGGAGATGAAAAATGAGGTGCGTTTTAGAAACCTTTCCTGATCACACGCTGTACCATCCTCTGGGTTTCTCGTGCATGCTTTAGCTGTAGGAATATTCCCTTGATCCTGGAGGTTTGGGAACCATGAAATGGGTAGCACGCAGTATTACTAAAGGGTCTGCATTTGCTCGCCAACCTCACCAATCATCTCGGCCACAAGAGTGTCCAACCTTATGTTTCTTCCAGCTGTGGGTCTAGATGTGGTCAATCTAGGTTGCATCACACCCTCTGAACGAAATTTGTAAGAATTCTCTCTCTTTCACTATCTTTTTTTTTTTGTAATTCATATTTATAATGGGGTTTAGCTATTTTTCAACGCTGTTTATGCCCCTTTACACCCACTTGATTCACTTACAGAGAGATATCAATAAATACTTTTTAAGATTCTTACTACGCAGATATATTTTTCTGAGGAGAATAGGGTGTGTTGAGTCCAGTTCAGTGAGCAATGAGTAGGTCTTGTCTATTACATGTTTGGTTTATGGAACGGTATCTGTGCTAATTTCATACTCTTGTTTTATGCATCACCCCACCTCACC
>NC_041233.1:521995-531625 GCF_002837175.3 Physeter macrocephalus | reverse complement strand
TTTCCTTATCTCTGTGACTTATTTCTCTTAGAATCATCGTACCTAAATCACTCATTATGCTGCTACTAGCCTTATGACATTGATTTCATGGCTGAGTGATATTCCATTGTACATATGTACCGCAACTTGTTTATCCATTTTTGTCTTTCGTGGGATATTTAAGGTGTACCCGAGTTGAGGTTCTTGTAAACAGAGCAGCCCTCGACTTTGCGGTGCCTGTGTCCTGTCGATTTTTGGTTTTCCCAAGATATACGGCCATGAGTGGAAGTGCCCTATGCTCTATAGCTGTGTTTTTTAGGTGTTTTAGGGAACACCATACACTTCTCCAGAGTGGCCGTTTGCAATTTACATCCCTTCCATCTGGGTAACAAGGCTCCCTTTTCTCCATGGCTTGTCCTGCATTTCTGGTTTTTACACGTTTGCAGGATAGCCCTTTTGACCAATGCGAAGTGAGACTTCTTTTTAGTGCTGATGTGCATTACCCGCTTGTTTGGTTGGCCAAAAAGGGCGTCTGTGTTTTTTCCTAAATATATTTAGGAAAAACGCATACGCCCTTTTTGGCCAACTGCATCATTGTCGAAGTTCTTCCGCTTTTCATGTGCTTTAAAGGCGACTCCAATCTACCTCTTGAAAACTGTTTCCTGCAATTCTGCCTTGCTTTCAAATCCTTTTCGTTGCCTTACCTCAGTATATTTTTGGAAGATCATTATCATTTATAACCCTGCAGGTTTGTGAATTGCAGTGCCCCTGAGCTCCATTTTTAAGTCGCTCTTTTGGGAACTGGCCACAAAACCGCAGGATTGCTTCAGGCCCTATTCTTGTTCCAGGGGGCAGGCTGAGCCTTTGGTTAAGTCTTCCTCCTGATTGGAAATTGGAGTGACATGTGCCTGTCCAAACACCTACAGCTAGTCTCTCATTGGTTCCCCCTCTTCCCATTCATCCTCCTTACAAATTCCTAACTGTATGAAACAGGAGGTTAAAGGTGCTGATTCTACAAGTGGGGAGCTTTTTAGAAAAGAGGCTGCAGGGGTGAACCCCACTACCAGGAGATGAGGAGATGAGGTGCCTTTTCCAAACTCTTCCCGATCAAACGGTGTACCACCTTCTGGGTGTCAGGCATGTTTTAGCTGTAGGTAGAGTCCCTTTCATGTAAGGAGAACACCAGGGATTTTTCCAAATCAGTGTCTCCCCGAACCCCAAATTGGGAAATTTTTAAGCTACGGATACATGTATGTTCATTAAGGGCCTTGGGCAGTAGGCAGAGTCCGAGCTTTAAATGATTGAAATCTTCAGGGTCAGAAGCGCTCCCCATCGGCCTCCTTTAGGTTACATTTTTATCTGTCGTTGATAGATGATGTAGATATAGATATCTATTCTTTTTCAGATTATTTCCCCTTATAGGTTATTACAAAATATTGAGTGTAGTTCCCTGTGGTTTACAGTCGTTCCTTGTTGATGATCTATTTTATACATAGCAGTGTGTACATGTTAATCCCAAACTGTTCATTTATCCCTCCCTGCACCTTTCCCCTTTGGTAATAATAAATTATAAGATTTTATACTTCTCAGAAATGGGGGAGCTGAAAGAGAGGTATCATTTTCAATGGAAAAGCATTCAAAACAATATTGAAGCTTCAGCCAAGATTATTAGATGTACATTCCTGGAAAGAAATCACGTCATTTCTCTAATGTTGACCTGACAAATAAGACAAACCCCTTCACTGAACTTGCTTATAATAAAGTGATGGAAAGATCAAATGGAAGTGTTGGAAACATCTTATTTTACCCGAGCCTCATACACTGCTCTAGGTTAATTACAGTTTGGCTCACACATCTGTTCACTGAAGTTACAATGTTCTCAATTTCTGTCTCTGATCCTGCAGAGTGGGCCCCAACAAGGGTCCCCTGCCCCGTGTCATTAGAGCCAAGAGAACGAGACTGAGTTTGGTTCAGAAGCAAAGGAAACTTTATATTCTGATCAGAGAACGGAGAGGTGAGAGCGTGCGCTCCCCCGAGGGCTGTGGGCCGGGCTGCTGTGTAGGGATCCCGGCAGCGTCAGCGGGACGGAAGAGGCGGAGCTCCGAGGGCCGGTTGGCTGGAGCTCAGGCTCCATGTCGCGGAGTCTGCACGGGGCCCCGCGAGCTGAGGTGTCGGCCCAGCCATTTTGCACCAGGAAATAGGTTCTGAAGTGCCGGGTGTGGGACCTCTGCATGTGGAAACCTAGGAGCAAGTGATATTAGACAAAGCACAAAGGAATAAAGGTTAGACTTTATTTTATTGCCCAGATTCTATTTTTATCTCCCAGGAATTTTTAATGGGCTCTGCCGGTGACAAACCCCCCCTCTGCCTTTTGCCCCATTCCTCATTGTTGGGGCGCTGAGGGTGCAGACCCCTCTTCTGTGACTGCTTCGTGCTGAGTTGGGAGTCCTCACACCCGGGGGGAGGGGCAGAACTTCTCCCCAGCAGCCTCCAGGTGACTGTCCCCAGGGCTCCTCCCTCACTGCTCGTCCGCCTGAGCCCCAGCATTTGAAGTGTTATAGATTCTAATGACCTTTAAGGGTGCAGGAAAGAGATGCGCAGAGACGCTGGGAGGGCCGGTTTTACCCCGCCCACATTTGTTCGGCCACCTTAGGCAGACGGTTTCTGCCAGCCTAGATGCTCTGACCAGTGGTCTGCGCTTTCTTCAATTAGGCCCCTGAATTAACGTACAAACAGCACCAGGTGTCAGAACCCTGCCTGCTCAACTCCCAGACAGTCCAGGGCCGGTGGTGATCCAGACCCATGACGGCCACCGAGTCAACGGCCTTTTCAAGTAGCCAGGAGCCCAGCCGGTCTCATCGGCCACCGTCACCGCGGTGTCTGTAGACTTTTCTATGGTGACAGCGTTATTTACGGTTCCCCCGCCAAGCTTATTAGCTCCGCTCTGGGTGCAGTAAGTCCTGCAAGCAGTAGTCTGCTCTTTGGGGGCATGCTCTTGTTGTTTTCTGAGAGAAGATCCACATCAAGTGATGGTCACACGAGTCATCATGGGGACCCGTTGCCCCCGGTTGTCCCTCTGGAGGTTGGAGTTGGAGGGCTTCCTCACTCGAGGTCAGTGTGCCCACGGAGCGACCCCTGCAACTTCAGGGCATGGTGGGTGGATAGGATCACCACGTGGGGTCCTTTTCCCTTAGGAGGGAGCTGGCCTTGCGGGCTGCTGATTTCCAGGTTTTTAGATACCCCCAGTATCTTGGCCGGATGGGGCGGCGGGCCAAGCCCTTGGTGACCGTACTTTCTCCTACCTGGAGGGCATTCTTGCATTGTTCCATTTCAAGTGCTCCCAGTTTTTGCACTAATACTAAAAGGGCGATTCTTCTTCGACCGGGAATGTAAAGGTCAAAGGGTTTAGCTAAATTAGGGAGGTCCAGGGCAAGGGTCTGAATTAACTGCTCTTTCCATTCTTGAAAGACCGCTTCTGGATTCTATTCGAATGGATCATCATCTTTTCCTTTCAATGTTTCATATAGAGGCCCAGCTATTAGACTGTAGTTAGGGATCCAGTATTTGAGCCTTTTTGTTGGACACCTTCTATCCTTTATTGGCTAGGTAGTTCAGAGGCCTCCTCAGTAGGGCTGACGATCAGAATGTTGTCTGCATATTGAAGGAGGGTTCCCTTCTCCAGAGGTAGAACTTTTAGGTCTTTAGCTAACGTTTCCCCAAAGATGTTGTGGGAATTTTTGAACCCTTGGAGCAGGACGCCGCAGCAGTATTGTCTTCATTGTATGTTGAGTCCTGCCAATCACAAGCCAAAATTTCTTGTGACTTTGCGACTAATGGAATACAGAAGAAGGCATCATTAAAGTCTAACACAGAATAGCATGTCCTGGTGGATGGTAGAATGACCAGCAGGGTGTAGGAATTAGGAACTACTGGATGTATATCCTCGGTGGATTCACTGACTGTCCAGACGTCCTTTACCAGGTCCCCAGCAGCCCACGGGGCTCTCGAGGTCAGGCCCCTCCCAGGATACGGAGCTCACCTGGGCAGGTCCCCTGCAGCCCACGGGGCTCTCGTGGTGAGGCCCCTCCCAGGATACGGAGCTCCCCTGGGCAGGTATCCAGCAGCCCACGGGGCTCTTGTGGTGAGGCCCCTCCCTGGATATGGAGCCCCCTGGGCAGGTACCCCGGCAGGGCTGGGCACACAGGAACTGTAAACATAGCCCTCACTGCAGAGCACCCCCAGCCCACCTGTCGGTCGGAGCTGCCCTAGAGCACCTCAGAGCAGGACTTGAACTAACAAACAGCACCGCAAACAGGTCTGTGACCCTGGGCTTCACTCTTTGCAGGCTCCTTCCGCCTGGCCTTCCAGAGGCTTCCACTGCAGCCGGGGCACCAGGCCTCTGTCTCCACCCACCACCCCTCCTCTCCCTGACTCCTGGGTTCCTCTCATTAGGAGAGGGTCTTCTTGAACTTGCCTCCCACTCATGGACCAGATAAAATGATTAGAAAACAAGCCAGGGCTGCAGCCCCTTGTTTGCCCTGACTCTCAGACCCTACACTTGTTCCTTCTACCTGGCCGGTGCAGCAAGGCCCATTTTCTGCACCCGTGAGCCCCTGAGGGGCGAGGATTGGCTGACCTGGGCAGCCTGACCCGGCTGGCCAGCCCTCCCCAGGTGTGCCTGGGCTGAGGTCAATATAAACACCACTCCAGGCAGCAAGAGCCCCTGCAGCTGTGCCTGACGCCATATTTTCTGCCCCGTCAGCAGTCTCGGGGCTGGGCTGGTGGGAGGGAGTAGGGCCCACGGCTCTGTGGGTGGCCCGCTGTGAGTGGGGCTCTTCTGCACTTTCTGCAGGAGTTGCCAGGCTGCCACCTGCTAAAGAAGAGGATGTGTCACCCATACCTGCTGCTGGAATTTCTCCCCGGGCAGAGGTGAGGAAGGAAAAAAGCAGTGGGGGCCGGGACAGGAAGGGTACGTCAGGCAGGGAAATGGAAAGCTTCCAGAAGAGCGCCCGGGGCCAGGACCATCCTGGCTGGCCTGCAGGCACCAAGTCAGCCTGCGTGCTGTGGCTAGTGTGGCTCCACGGCCCTTCCTCTAGGCTTTCAAGTCCTTGCACACATTCAGGTGTTTTACCTGGGAAGGGCGGGAACAGTTCAGCAGCAGCTGGCCTGGGGCTCAGCTCATGTTTACTCAGAGACGCCTCCTCAGGGTCCCCCAGCTTTGCAATGAGGACGCTCCTTGCGGGGGGCTGCTGGCTGCATGGGAGACGATTCCCCACCTCTGACAAACTTCAGAATTGTTTACCACTGGAGCAAGTGCCCTGGTAGGGTTTTCCTCTGTATGACTGTTGGGTTCTGTTTTTTTTTTTCTTTTTTGGTTCAAAGTAGGTTTTATTCCTCTTTTTGTATTTATAGATATAAGCATGTAAATAATTCATATATATAAATACGTCTATGTGAAGGAAATAACTTTTTTCTGGTTTTCTTTAATATTATTTATTTTTTTAATTTTTGAATTTTATTTATTTTTTTATACAGCATGTTCTTATTGGTTATCTATTTTATACATATAAGTGTGTATATGTCAATCCCAGTCCCCCAATTCATCCCACCAGCACGACCCCACTATTTCCCCCCTTGGAGTCCATACATTTGTTCTCTACGTTTGTGTCTATTTCTGCCTTGCAAACCAGTTCATCTGTACCATTTTTCTAGGTTCCACATGTATGCGTTAATATACGATATTTGTTTTTCTCCTTCTGACTTACTTCACTCTGTATGACAGTCTCTAGATCTATCCACGTCTCTACAAATGACCCAATTTCATTCCTTTTTATGGGTAATATTCCATCTTTTATATGTACCACATCTTTATCCATTCGTCTATCTATGGTCATTTAGGTTGCTTTCATGACCTGGCTATTGTAAATAGTGCTGCAATGCACATTGTGGTGAATGTGTCTTTTTGAATTATGGTTTTCTCTGGGTATATGCCCAGTAGTGGGATTGCTGGGTCATATGGTAATTCTATTTTTAGTTTTCTAAGGAACCTCCATACTGTTCTCCATAGTGACTGTATCAATTTACATTCCCACAAACAGTGCAAGAGTGTTCCCTTTTCTCCACATCCTCTCCAGCATTTGTTGTTTGTAGATTTTCTGATGATGCCCATTCTAACTGGTGTGAGGTGATACCTCATTGTAGTTTTTGTTTATATTTCTCTAATAATTAGTGACGTTGAGCAGCTCTTCATGTGCTTCTTGGCCAATTGTATGTCTTCTTGGGACAAATGTCTATTGAGGTCATCTGCCCATTTTTGGATTGGGTGTTTTTTTTTTACTGTTGAGCTGCATGAGCTCTTTATATATATTGGAGATTAATCCTTTGTCTGTCGATTCGTTTGCAAATATTTTCTCCCATTCTGAGCATTGTCTTTTTGTCTTGTTTGTAGTTTCCTTTGCTTTGCAATAGCTTTTAGGTTTCATTTGGTCCCATTTATTTTGTTTTTTATTCCATTACTCTAGGAGGTGGATCAAAAGAGATCTTGCTGTGATTTATGTCAAAGAGTATTCTTCCTATGTTTTCCTCTAAGAGTTTTACAGTGTCCAGTCTTACATTTCAGTCTCTAATGCATTTTGAGTTTATTTTTGTGTATGGTGTTAGGGAGTGTTCTAATTTCATTCTGTTACATGTAGCTGTCCATTTTTCCCAGCACCACCTATTGAAGAGAGACTGTCTTTTCTCCATTGTACATCCTTGCTTCCTTTGTCATAGATTAGTGGACCATAGGTGTGTAGGTTTATCGCTGGGCTTTATTTTTTCTTTTACATCTTTATTGGACTATACTTGCTTTACAATTGTGTGTTAGTTTCTGCTGTATAAAAAAGTGAATCAGCTATACGTATACATACAACACCATATCCCCTCCCTCTTGCACATCCCTCTCACCCTCTTATCCCACCCCTTTAGGTGGTCACAAAGCACTGAGCTGATCTCCCTGTGCTATGTGGCTACTTCCCAGTAGCTATCAATTTTACATTTCGTAGTGTATACATATCCATGCCACTCTCTCACTTTGTCCCAGCTTTCCCTTCCCCCTCCCCGTGTCATCAAGTCCTTTCTCTACGTCTGTGTCCTTAATCCTTTCCTGGCCCTAGTTTCTTCATAAACTTTTTTTTTAGATTCCATATATATGTGTTAGCATACGGTATTTGTTTTTCTCTTTCTGACTTATTTCACTCTGTAGGACAGACTCTAGATCCATCCACCTCAATACAAATAACTCAGTTTCGTTTCTTTTTATGGCTGAGTAATATTCCATTGTATATATGTGCCACATCTTCTTTGTCCATTTGTCTGTCGATGGACACTTAGGTTGCTTCCATGTCCTGGCTATTGTAAATAGAGCTACAATGCACATTGTGGTACCTGACTCTTTTTGAATTACGGTTTTCTCAGGGTAAATGCCCAATAGTGGGATTGCTGCGTCATATGGTAGTTCTATTTTTAGTTTTTAAGGAACCTCCATACAGTTCTCCCTAGTGGCTATATCAATTTACATTCCCACCAACAGTGCAACAGGGTTCGCTTTTCTCCAATAAATGCCTCTCCAGCATTTATTGTTTGCAGATTTTTGATGATGGCCATTCTGACTTGTGTGAGGTGATTCCTCACTGTAGTTTTGATTTGCATTTCTCTAATGATTAGTTATGTTCAGCATCCTTTCATGTGTTTGTTGGCAACCTGTATATCTTCTTTGGAGAAATGTCTGTTTAGGTCTTTTGCCCATTTTTGGATTGGGTTTTTTGTTTTTGTGATATTGAGCTATAAGAGCTGCTTGTAAATTTGGGACATTAATTCTTTGTCATTTGCTTCATTTGAAAATATTTTCTACCATTCTGAGGGTTGTCTTTTCGTCTTGTTTATGTTCTTCCTTGCTGTGCAAAAGAATTTAAGTTTCATTAGGTCCCATTTTTTAATTTTTGTTTTTATTTCCATTTCTCTAGGAGGTTGGTCAAAAAGGATCTTGCTGTGATTTAAGTCATAGTGTTCTGCTTATGTTTTCCTCTAAGAGTTTTATAGTGTCTGGTCTTACATTTAGGTCTCTAATCCATTTTGAGTTTATTTTTGTGTATGGTGTTAGGGAGTGTTCTAATTTTATTCTTTTACATGTAGCTGTCAAGTTTTCCCAGCACCACTTATTGAAGAGACTGTCTTTTCTCCATTGTATATCCTTGCCTCCTTTGTCATAGATTAGTTAACCATAGGTACGTGGGTTTATCTCTGAGCTTTCTGTCCTGTTCTATTGATCTATATTTCTGTTTTTGTGCCAGTACCATATTGTCTTGATTATTTTAGCTTTGTAGTATACTCTGAAGTCAGGACGTCTGATTCCTCCAGCTCTTTTTTTTTTCCCTCAAGACTGCTTTGGCTATCCGGGGTCTTTTGTGTCTCCCTACAAATTTTAAGATTTTTTGTTCTAGTTCTGTAGAAAATGCCACCGGTAATTTAATAGGGATTGCATTGAATCTGTAGATTGCTTTAGGTAGTATAGTCATTTTCACAGTACTGATTCTTCTAATCCAAGAACATTGTATATGTCTCCATCTATTTATATTTGATTTCTTTCACCAGTGTCTTACAGTTTTCTGAGTATAGGTCTTTTACTTCCTTAGGTAGGTTTATTCCTAGGTATTTTATTCTTTTTGTTACAATGGTAATGGGATTTTTTCCTTAATTTCTCTTTCTGATCTTTCACTGTTAGTGTATAGGAATGAAAGAGATTTCTGTGCATTAATTGTGTATCCTGCAACTTTAGCAAATTCATTGATTAGCTCTAGTAGTTTTCTGATGGCATCTTTAGGATTCTCTCTCTATGGTATCATGTCATCTGCAAACAGTGACAATTTTACTTCTTCTTTTCCAATTTGTATTCCTCTTATTTCTTTTTCTTCTCTGACTGCTGCGGCTAGGACTTGCAAAACTATGTTGAATAATAGTGGTGAGAGTGGACATCCTCATCTTGTTCCTGATCTTAGAGGAAATGCTTTCAGTTTTTCACCATTGAGAATGATGTTTGCTGTGGGTTTGCCATATATGGCCTTTATTATGTTGAGGAAGGTTCCCTCTATGCCCACTTTCTGGAGAGTTTTTATCATAAATGGGTGTTGAATTTTCTCAAACGCTTTTCCTGAATCTATTGAGATGATCATATTGTTTTTATTCTAAAATTTGTTAATATGGTGTATCACATTGATTGATTTGTGTATATTGAAGAATCCTTGCATCCCTGGGATAAACCCCACTTAATCATAGCGTATGATCCTTTTAATGTGTTGTTTGATTCTGTTTGCTAGTATTTTGTTGAGGATTTTTACATCTGTATTCATCAGTGATATTCGTTTATAATTTTCTTTTTTTTTTTTTTTTTTTTGTGGTACGCGGGCCTCTCACTGTTGCACCACCAGGGAAGCCCTATAATTTTCTTTTTTTATAGTATTTTTGTCTGGTTTTGGTATTAGGGTGATGGTGGCATTATAGAATGAGTTTGGGAGTGTTCCTTCCCCTGCAATTTTTTTGAAGAGTTTGAGAAGGTTGGGTGTTAGCTCTTCTCTAAATGTTTGATAGAATTCACCTGTGATGCCCTCTGGTTCT
>NC_041233.1:497080-521896 GCF_002837175.3 Physeter macrocephalus | reverse complement strand
CTTTTTCTTGAGTCTGGCTAAAGGTTTATCATTTTTGTTTATCTTCTCAAAGAACTAGCTTTATTTTTATTGATCTTTGCTATTGTTTTGTTTCTACTTCATTTATTTCTGCTCTGATCTTCATGATTTCTTTCCTTCTACTAACCTTAGGGTTTGTTCTTCTTTCTCTAGTTCCTCTAGGTGTAAGGTTAGATTGTTTATTTAAGATTTTTCTTGTTTCTTGAGGTAGGCTTGTATTGCTATAAACGTCCCTCTTAGAACTGCTTTTGCTGCATCCCATAGGTTTTGGATCATCGTGTTTTTGTTGCCATTTGTCTCTAGGTAGTTTTTTATTTCCTCTTTTATTTCTTCAGTGATCTCTTGGTTATTTAGTTACATATTGTTTAGACTCCATGTGTTTGTGTTTTTTACACTTTTCTCCGTGTAATTGATTTCTAGTCTCATAGCATTGTGTTCAGAACAGCTGCTTGATATGATTTCAGTTTTCTTAAATTTACTGAGGCTTTATTTGTTACCCAAAATGTGATCTATCCTGGAGAATGTTCCATGTGCAGTTGAGAACAACGTGTAATCTGCTGTTTTTGGATGGAATGTCCTATAAATATCAATTCAATCTACCTGGTCTATTGTGTCATTTAAAACTTGTGTTTCCTTATTAATTTTCTGTCTGGATGATCTCCACTGGTGTAAGTGAGGTGTTAAAGTCCCCCGCTATTATTGTGTTACTGTCGATTTCCTCTTTTATAGCTGTTAGCAGTTGTCTTATGTATTGAGGTGCTCCTTTGTTGGGTACATATATATTTATAATTGTTATACCTTCTTCTTGGATTGATCCCTTGATCATGATGTAGTGTCTTTCCTTGTCTCTTGTAACATTCTTTATTTTAAAGTCTATTTTTTCTGATATGAGTATTGCTACTCCAGCTTTCTTTTGATTTTCATTTGCATGGAATATATTTTTCCATTCCTTCACTTTCACTCCGTATGTGTCCCTAGGTCTGAAATGGGTCTCTTGTAGGCAGCATATATATGGGTCTAGTTTTTGCATCCATTCAGCGAGCCTGTGTCTTTTGGTGGAGCATTTAATCCATTCATGTTTAAGGTAATTATCGATATATATGTTCCTATTACTAGTCTCTTAATTGTTATGGGTTTGTCTTGGTGAGTCCTTTTCTTCTCTTGTGTTTCCCACTTAGAGAAGTTCCTTTAGCATTTGTTGTAGAGCTGGTTTCATGGTGCTGAATTCTCTTAGCTTTTGCTTGTCTGTAAAGCTTTTGATTTCTCTGTCAAATCTAAATGAGATCCTTGCTGGGTGGAGTACTCTTGGTTGTAGGTTCTTCCCTTTCATCACTTTAAATTTATCATGCCACTCCCTTCTGGCTTCTAGAGTTTCTGCTGAGAAATCAGCTGTTAACCTTATGGGAGTTCCCTTGTATGTTATTTGTCATTTTCCCCTTGTTGCTTTGAATCATTTTTCTTTGTCTTTAATTTTCGTCTGTTTGATTACTATGTGTTTTGGCATTTTTCTCCTTTGGTTTATCCTCCCTGGGACTCTCTGCACTTCCTGGACGTGGGTGGCTATTTCTTTTCCCATGCTAGGGAAGTTTTCGACTATAATCTCTTCATATATTTTCTCGGGTCCTTTCTCTCTCTGTTCTCCTTCTGGGACCCCTATAATGCAAATGTTATTGCGTTTAATGTTGTCCCAGAGGTCTCTTAAGGCGTCTTCATTTATTTTCATTCTTTTTCTTTATTCTGTTCCATTGCAGTGATTTTCACCTTTCTGTTTTCCAGGTCACTTATCCGTTCTTCTGCCACAGTTATTCTGCTACTGATTCCTTCTAGTGTATTTTTCATTTATGTTATTGTATTGTTCAACTCTGTTTGTTTGTCCTTTAATTCTTCTAGGTGTTTGTTCCTTAATTCTTCTCTGTCTTTGTTAAGCATTTCTTGCATCTTCTCGATCTTTGCCTCCATACTTTTTCCAAGGTCATGGATCATCTTCACTATCATTATTCCAAATTCTTTTCTGGAAGGTTGCCTATCTCCACCTCATTTCGTTTTTTGTCTGGGGTTTTATCTTGTTCCTTGATCTGGTATAAAGTCCTCTGCCTTTTCATTTTCTCTATCTTTCTGTGAATGTGGTTTTCCTTCCACAGGCTGCAGAATTGTAGTTC
Organism: Physeter macrocephalus; assembly: GCF_002837175.3. Classification (NCBI taxonomy): domain Eukaryota; kingdom Metazoa; phylum Chordata; class Mammalia; order Artiodactyla; family Physeteridae; genus Physeter; species Physeter macrocephalus. The sequence goes on along the minus strand of NC_041233.1, from coordinate 519,719 downwards.
TTCTTGCTTCTGCTGTCTGCCCTCTGGTGGATGAGTCTATCTTAGAGGCTTGTGCAAGCTTGTGATGGGAGGGACTGGTGGTGGGTAGAGCTGGGTGTTGCTCTGGTGGGCAGAGCTCAATAAAACTTTAATCCACTTGTCTGCTGATGCATGTGGCTGGGTTCCCTCCCTGTTGGTTGTTTGGCCTGAGGCGACCTAGCACTGGAGCCTATCTTGCTCTGGGTGGGGCTAAAGGCGTACTCTGGGAGGGCTCATGCCAAGGAGTATTTCTCAGAACTTCTACTGCCAGTGTCGTTGTCCCCACACCCCACCTCTGCAGGAGACCTTCTAAAACCAGCAGGTAGGTCTGGTCAGTCTCCTATTGGGTCACTGCTCCTTCCCCTGGGTCCTGATGTGCACACTACTGTTGTGTGCCCTCCAAGAGTGGAGTCTCTGTTGAGACTCTGAGTCTCTGAGTGGAGTTGAGACTCTGAGACTCGAGTGGAGTTGCATAGACTCTCGGTCCTGTGAAGCTTCTATGCTTTGTGATTCTAGAAATCCTATAGGAGACGGTCCAAAGGAGGTGAAGCTAATGCTGTCAGTAGAGATGGTGAAGCCAAAGATCTGCAGTTCCGACTAGAGTTGCCGATGTACATACAGGACAAAATCATCTCGTGTGAATGTAGTTCAGGCTCGTTTAAGATGAATGCAGTCATGTTAATGCCTAACATATTCTATCCTGTGCCTCCCCTCAGGGACCCCCTCCTCAGTTCCTGAGGCTCCTGTAAGTCATGTACAGGGGAATGGAGAGTGGGCTCTGTCCAGTCTGAGCCCTGAGTTACCCTGTGTGTATCTTAGGATACTTTGTATTTCTGTGGTGTCTGTTGTAACATCATCTGTTTCATTTCTGATTTATTTGGGCCCTCTCTTTTTAAAAAACATACTACTGTTGTCTTTTATTCTTTACAGAGTTTAATAAATGTTTGATGTACTACCCTTACTCTATGTATACTTTTTGCAGTGAGATTTTTACTTTTGTTTGTTTTCTTGTTACTATCAATAATTAGTGAGACTTCTTTTAAGCTACCTTCAACATTGCTTATAAAGCTGCTTTATTAGTGATGACAGAGCTTTAATGGAAGTCGTGTTCTGGTTGTAAATTAGAATGCAATGTGCCAGCAAAAAGCCCCTTAAGTTTATGTCTCATTACTTCTTGTTCTTTTTTTAATTTAATTTTTATTTTTTATCAGAGCAAATTTGATTAAAATGTTTTGTTTGTTCTAGGTGTGCAAGATGTGGTTCTCTTACACATATACACATATCTATACTACTTCGGATCGTTTTCTCAGGTAGGTTATGACACAATGTTGAGTAGTCTTCTCTTGGTATTCTGTAGGTCTTTGGTGATTATACATTTCACATTTGTTTGTATATCTCTGTTAATCCCAATATCTTAATGTATCCAATCCTCACACCTTTCCATTTGCTTTACCATAAGTTTGTTTAATGAATCTGTGATTGCCTTTTTTTTTTTTTTTTTTTTTTTTTGGTACGCGGGCCTCTCACTGTTGGTGATTGCCTTTCTCTGTGGAAATATCTTCATCGGTATCAAGGTTTAGCTAACAACTATAAGTGATATTATAGGATATGTGTCTTTTGCTGTCTAACTTAGTACAATTTGCCTGATTACCTCTAGAATCATCTACAGTGCTGAAAATGGCATTTTTTCATTTTTTTTCCTAGCTAATATTCCATCTGTACATGTATCAGTTCTTCTTTGTCCACTCAACTCTTAAAGTACTTTTGGTTGCCTCCATGTCTTGGCTATTGTAATACTGCTGCAATGCACATTTGCCTGCCTGTGTTTTTCCAATTCTGTCTTCTTATGTTATAGGCCCAGAAGTGGGCCTCCTGTATCATATGGTAGCTCAGTGTTTACCTTTTAAAGGCACCGCCATTCTGTTCTAATTAGTGGCTCTTTCCAGATTACATCCCACTTAAAGTTGAGGGTATGCATTTCTCCAAAACACCTTCAGCATTTATTGTTTGTAGTTTTCTTGCTGATGGTTATTCTGCCTGGTGTGAGCTGATACCTCTTTGTGGTTGAATTTGCATGTGTCTCATAATCCGTTGAAATTGAGCTTTAAGGCATGTCCTTTTTCTTTTTCAAACTGTGATTACAGCTTAGTTCTTCAAAGTGTTTTCTTAAAGTATGTGTCACATTTTGAAATTCTTTGGCCATTACCTCCCTCAAGATATTTTGAGGGCAGGTTTCATTTACAGCCCTGCAGTACTTATTCATATGAAGTGACCATTAGCACAGGCTTTAAATTGCTTTTGCAGGTAACGGCCAGAGGGTGGCAGCCTTTCTCCGTTCCCCACGCTGTTACTAGGGAAACAGACCTTGCGGCCAGTGGTGTTCCTTGGTTATAGATTAGAGTGGAATGTGCACGGATAAAACCACAAAAGCTGATGTCTCTTTACTTCTGTTTGTTTTTTCAATTTAATTTATATTTTTTATTGGAGTAATATTCCATTGTGTACTTGAACCACTTCTTATTGGTGCATTCCTCTGTTGATGGACATATTCCTTGCTTCCAAGTGTTGACTATGTTAAATGTTGCTAGAGTGCAGGATTGCCGGCCTGTGACTTTTTGTTTCCCATTTTCTGAGGTGATAGGTCCAGCAGTAGGTGTGACTGATTGACTAGTAGCTCAATGTGTACCTTTTCAAAGCACCTCCATTGTGTTTTCGTTAGTGGCTCTTGCCACGTCCCCCTCAGAACCTAGGGTACGCATTTCTCCACAATCCCTTCAACATTTATTGTTTGCAGCATTTTAGCTAATGGCCATTCTGGGTGCTGTGAGCTGATAGGTTTTTGTAATTTGGGTTTGCATGTCTTTAAAAATTCCTAAAATTCATCATTATTCCATGCCTTTTTCTTTTCTGTTAAGAAAAAACAAAGAAAGAAGTTTGAGTATAATATACTTCTTGAAATTGTCTTCTTGGAAGGTTGCCCTCTTTTGAATTTTTGGTCAATTTTTGACCTCAGGATTTTTTTGGAGGGCAGGAGTAATTTACAGGCCTGAAAGTTTGGTGAATATTTAGTGACCATTAGAACTGGGTTTAAAGCTGCTGTTGTGGGAAACGGCCACAAGGAGGCAGCATTTTTCCATTCCCAAATCTGGGTACTAGGGCAGCAGTTTTTCTGGAAGTCGTGTTCCTAGGTTGTAAATTAGAATGGAATGTGCTAGGAGAAACACCCATAAGTTTATGTCTCATTACTTCTTGTTGGTTGTATTAATTTTTGTAATCGGGGTAATGATTAGAAATTTGTTGGTCCTAGGTGTACACAATCTGTCATTTGTACATTATATATGTCTATTCACGTACAGATCCTCTTCCCATGTAAAATATTACAGAGTATTCCATAGACCTCCCTTGCTATATGGTCGCTCTTTTTGATATATGTATATAATATGTATTGGTATATGTGTAGTAACACTAATCTTAATTTATCCATTCCCTCCACCCTTTCCTTTTAGATAAGCATAGATTTTTCTAAGTCTGTGAGTGTCTTTCTCAGTGGAAATATGTTCATTTGTTTCAGTTATTACATAACGCCTATAACTGATATCATAGGATATAGGTCTTTGCTTTCTGACTTACCTCATGTTCTGTGATTATCCCCAAGCTCATCTATGGTGCCTCAAAGAGCAGTGTTTCATTGTTTTCCATGGCTAATATTCCATTGTGTACATGGACCACTTCTTCTTTATCCATTCATCTGTTGATGGACATTTTTGTTGCTTCACACTCTTGGCTATTGTGAATAAGGCTGCAGTGCAGCTTTTGCAACCCGGATCTTCTCGATTCTGGTCTTCTCAAGTGAGAGGCCCAGTGTTGTGACTGCTGGATCGAATGGTACCTCCATTTTTACTTTTAAACTCAGCTCCTTTGTGTTCTCATTACTGGCTGTTACCACTTTACATCTCACCAGCAGCTAGAGGGTACACAGTCCTCTAAAACCGCTTCAGCATTTATTGTTTGTAGACTTTTTGCTGATGGTCAGTTGACTGGTGTGAGTTGAATCCTTTTTGTAAATTAGATTTTCATGAGTCTAATAATTCCTGAGGTTGAGCTTTTATCCATTTTCCTTTCTTTTTAAAGAGAGTAATACTTACCTCTTCATACTATCTTCTTGAAAAATTTGCCTGTTATGAATTTTTTTGTCCATTTCCTACCTCAGCACAATTTTTTAGGGCTGGTGTCCTTTACAGCCCTGAGTCCTTCTGAATGTTAAGTGACCATTAGCTGTGGGCTTAAAGCCACTCTTGCGGGAAACAGACACAAGGCAGAAGCATTTCTACATTTCCAACTCTGGGTTTAGCAGCAGCAGAGCCTTCCTGGATATCGCATTAGTAGGCTGCAAATTAGAGTGGAATGTGCCACGGCACAACCCCAAGAGCTTATATCTCCTTACCTCTTGTTTTTTAAATTTAATTTTTATTAATTATCAGAGCAAATTGGATAAAAATATTTTGTTTCTCCTAGGTGTACAGATACTGTTTCATTATATCAATGTATGTGTCTGTTCATCTTTGGATCCTTTCCCATGTACAGAGTGTTGAGTAGACCTCTCTTAATATTCCATAGGTATTTTGTGATTATATATTTCATATGTATTAGTACATGTCTGTTAACCCCCATATCCTAATTTATCCATTCCTTACACCTTTCCATTTGGTTAAAAACAATTTTGTTTTCTTAATCCATGCGTGTCCTTCTCTTGGAAATATGTTCGTAGGTATCAATTTTTAGGTAACACCTAGAATTGATGTCATAGGATATCTGTCTTTCAGTTTCTTACTTCAAGTTGGATGATTATGTCTAGGTCCTTCTATGGTGGTACAAATGGCACTGTTTCATTCTTTCCATGGCTAATATTCCATTGTGTACATGGACCACTTCTTCTTTGTGCATTCGTTGATGGACATTTTGGTTGCTTCCAAGTCTCGGCTATGGGAAATATTGCTGTAGTGCAGGATTCCCAGCCTGTGTCTTTTTGACTCTAGTGCTCTCAGGTTTGATAAGCCCAGTAGTTGGGCTACCAGATCATATGGTAGCTCAATTTTTAACTGTAAACGCACCACCATTCTCTTCTCACTACTGGCTCTTACCAGTTTACGTCACACCAGCAGCTAGAGGGTTCACAGTTCTCCAAAAGCCTTTCAGCATTCATCCTTTGTAGACTATTTTGCTGATGATCACTCTGATGGCTGTGAGATGAACGTTTTTATAGATTGGATTTGCATGGCTTTATTAGTTCCTGATATTGAGAATTTTTCCATGCACTTCTTTTAAACAAAAAGAAAAAGAAAGAAAAGACAAAATGTGTGTAAAATATGTCTCTTGATATTGTCTTTTTGAAATGTTGACGTCTTTTGAATTTTCTGTTTGATTTACGACCTCAGGATTTTTTTTGAGTCCCGGCATCCTTTAGAGTCCTGCAAATATTTTGAATATTCAGTGACCGTTAACGCTGGGTTTAAAGCTGCATTTGTGTGAAACAGCCACAAGGAGGCAGCATTTCTCCATTACTAAATCTCGTTACTAGGGCAACAGAGCCATAAAGGAAGTTGTGTTGTAGGTTGTAAATTAGAATGGAATGTGCCAGGAGAAAGCCCCTTAAGTTTATGTCTCATTACTTGCTGTTGGTTTTTTTAATTTAATTTTTATTTTGTATCAGAGCAAATTTGATTACAATGTTTTCTTTGTTCTAGGTGTGTAAGATGTGATTCTTTTACACATATACATAAATCTATTCCCTTCGGGTCCTTTTCCCATGTAGGTTATGACACAATGTTGAATAGTCTTCTCTTGGTATGCCGCAGGTCTTTGGTGATTATATATTTCACATGTGTTTGTATATCTCTGTTAACCCAAATATCATAATGTATCCAATGCTCACACCTTTAAATTTGTTGAACTATAAGTTTGCTTAATGAATTTGTGATTCCATTTCTCTGTGGAAATATCTTCATTGGCATAAATTTTTAGGTAACACCTATAAGTCATATCATAAGATATGTGTCTTTCGCTTTTTCACTCACTGCAAGTTGCATGATTACCTCTAAACTAATCTATGGTGCTGCAAATGTCACTGTTTCATTTTTTTCCTGGCTAATATTCCATCTGCACATGTACCAGTTCTTCTTTGTCCACTCATCTCTTGATGGTGATCCCTCTTTGTGGTAGGATTTGCATGTGTCTCATAATCATTTGAAATTGAGCTTTCAGGCATGTCCTTTTATTTTTCAAGCTGTTATTACAGCTTATTTCTTCAAATTGTTTTCTTGAAGTATGTGCCACATTTTGAAATTTTTTGGCCTTTACCTGTGTCAAGACATTTTGAGGGCAGGTTTCATTTGCAGCCCTGCAGTACTTGTGAATATGAAGTGAACATGAGCACAGATTGCATAGCTGCTGTTGTAGGTATTGGCCAGAGGGCAGCAGCATTTCTGTCTTCCCCACTCTGGTACCTAGGGAAACAGACCTTCCTGCCAGTGGTGTTCCTCAGTTATAAATTAGAGTGCAGTGTGCCCTAATTAACCCCCAAAAGGTTATGTCTCCTTACTTATGTTTGTTTTTTAAATTTAACTTATAATTTTTATTGGAGTAATATTTCATTGTGACATGGACCACTTCTTCTTTGTTCATTCCTCTGTTGATGGACATTTTCGTTGCTTCCAAGTGTTGGCTATGGTAAATATTGCTGGAGTGCAGTACTGCCAGCCTGTGACTTTTGATTCTCATTTTCTCAGGTGAAAGGCCCAGCAGTGGGTATTCTTCATTGACTGGTAGCTCAATGTTTACTTTTTCAAAGCACCTCCATTGTGTTTTCATTAGTGGCTCTTACCACGGCCCACTTAGCACCGAAGGTACGCATTTCTCCACAACCCCTTCAGCATTTACTGTTTGCAGAATGTTTGCTCATGGCCATTGTGACTGGTGTGAGCTGATAGGTTTTTGTAATTTGGATTTGCATGTTTTAATAATTCCTAATGTTCAGCATTTTTCCATACCTTTTTCTTTTTTATTAAAAATTAAAGGAAAAAATGGGAGTACAATATACCTCTTGAAATTGTCTTATTGGAAGGTTGTCCTCTTTTGAATTTCTTGTCGATTTTCGACCCCAGGGTTTCTTTTGAGAGTAGGTGTTATTTACATGCCTGCAATGACTGTGAATATTTAGTGACCATTAGCACTGGGTTTAAAGCTGCTGTTGTGGGAAATGGCCACAAGGCGGCAGCATTTCTCCATTCCCAAATCTGGTTTCTCGGGCAGCAGAGCCTTTCTGGAAGTCATGTTCCTAAGTTGTAAATTAGAATGGAATGTGCCAGGAAAAAGCCCATGAAGTTTATGTCTCATTACTTCTTGTTTGTTGTTTTGTTTTAATCGGGGTAATGATTAGAATACAGTTTGTCCTAGGTGTACACAATCTGGTTCATTTCTACATCATATATATCTATTCATGTACAGATCCTTTTCCCATGTAAAAGATTACAGAGTGTTCCATAGACCTCCCTTGCTATGTGCTCGGTCTTTTTGATATATGTACTTAATCTGTATTTGTATAGGTATGGTAAACCTAATCTTAATTTATCCATTGCCACCACCTTTCCTTTCAGATACACATAGTTTGTTCTTTAAGTCTGTGTGTGTCTTTCTCTGTGGAAATACGTCCATTTTTGTTAGTTGTTAGGTATCACCTATAAGTGATATCATAGGATATATGTCTTTTGCTTTCCAACTTGCCTCATGTTCTGTGATTATTTCCAGGCTCATGTATGGTGCCTCAAAGAGCAGTGTTTCATTGTTTTCCATGGCTAATATAACATTGTGCACATGGACCACTTCTTCTTTATCCATTTATCTGTTGGTGGACATTTAGGTTGCTTCCATGTCTTGGCTATTGTGAATAAGGCTACAGTGCAGCTTTTGCAGCCTGTGTCTTCTCGATTCTGGTCTTCTCAGGTGAGAGGCCCAGCGGTGGGCCTGCTGCATCGAATGGTAGCTCAATTTTTACTTTTAAACACAGCTCCTTTCTGTTCTCATTATTCCCTGTTACCACTTTACATCTAACCTACAGCTAGAGGGTAAACAGTTCTCTAAAACCCCTTCAACATTTATTCTCTGTAGACTTTTTGCTGATGGTCAGTCGACTCGTGTGAGTTGAAATCTTTTTGTAGATTAGATTTGCATGAGTCTAATAATTCCTGAGGTCGAGCTTTTATCCATTTTCCTTTTTTTTAAAAAAAGAGAGTGAGTAAAAGTTACCTCTTCATATTATCTTCTTGAAAATTTTGCCTGTTGTGAATTTTTCTGGCCATTCGTACCTCACGACATTTTTTGAGGGCAGGTGTCCTTTATAGCCCTGAGTCCTTGTGAATGTTAAGTGACCATTAGGTGTGGGTTTAAAGACGCTCTTGCGGGAAACGGCCACAAGGCAGCAGCATTTCTACATTTCCAATCTGGGTTTTTAGGCAACAGAGGCTTCCTGGAAATCGTGTTAGTAGGCAGCAAATTAGAGTGGAATGTGCCAGGGCACACCCCCAAGAGCTTATGTCTCCTTATCTCTTGTTTGTTTTTTAAATTTAATTTTATATATTATCAGAGCAAATTGGATAAAAATGTTGTGTTTGTTCTAGGTGTACAGAATCTGGTTCATTGTATCTATGTATCTATCTATTCATCTTTGGTTCCTTTCCTGTGTAGATTACAGAGTGTTGAGTAGACCTCTCTTGGTATTCCATAGGCATTTTGTGATTATATATTTCATGTGTTAGTACATGTCTGTTAACCCCTATATCCTAACTCATCCATTCCTTAACACCTTTCCATTTGGTTAAACATAATTTTGTTTTCTTAATCCATGCGTGTCCTTGTCTTGGAAATATGTCCGTGGGTATCAATTTTTAAGTAACACCTGTAAGTGATGTCATAGGATATCTGTCTTTCGGTTTCTTTCTTATTTCAAGTTGGATGATTATGTCTAGGTCCTTCTGTGGTGGTACAAACGGCACTGTTTCATTCTTTCCATGGCTAATATTCCATTGTGTACATGGACCACTTATTCTTTGTGCATTCATTTGTTGATAGACATTTTGGTTGCTTCCAAGTCTCAGCTATGGGAAATATTGCTGTAGTGCAGGATTCCCAGCCTGTGTCTTTTTGACTCTATATCCTAACTCATCCATTCCTTAACACCTTTCCATTTGGTTAAACATAATTTTGTTTTCTTAATCCATGCGTGTCCTTGTCTTGGAAATATGTCCGTGGGTATAAATTTTTAAGTAACACCTGTAAGTGATGTCATAGGATATCTGTCTTTCGGTTTCTTTCTTATTTCAAGTTGGATGATTATGTCTAGGTCCTTCTGTGGTGGTACAAACGGCACTGTTTCATTCTTTCCATGGCTAATATTCCATTGTGTACATGGACCACTTATTCTTTGTGCATTCATTTGTTGATAGACATTTTGGTTGCTTCCAAGTCTCAGCTATGGGAAATATTGCTGTAGTGCAGGATTCCCAGCCTGTGTCTTTTTGACTCTGGTGTTCTCAGGTGATAGGCCCAGCAGCTGGGCAATCAGATCATATGGTAGCTCAATTTTTAACTTTAAATGCACCACCATTCTCTTCTCACTACTGGCTCTTACCAGTTTACATCCCACCAGCAGTTAGAGGGTACACAGTTCGCTAAAAGTCTTTCACCATTCATCCTTTGTAGACTATTTTGCTGAAGATCATTCTGACGGCTGTGAGGTGAACATTTTTGTAGATTGGATTTGCATGGCTTTATTAGTTCCTGTTATTGACCATTTTTCCATGCATTTTTTTTTAAACAAAAAGAAAAAGAAAAGAGAAAATGTGCATAAAATATGCCACTTCATATTGTCTTTTTGAAATGTTGACGTCTTTTGAATTTTCTGGTCGATTTCTGACCCCAGGATTTTTTTTGTGGCCCAGTGTCCTTTACAGTTCTGCAAATATTTTGAATATTCAGTGACCGTTAACGCTGGGTTCAAAGCTGCATTTGTGTGAAATGGCCACAAGAAGGCAACATTTCGCCATTACCAAATCTGGTTACTAGGGCAATAGAGCCATAATGAAGGTCGTGTTCTAGGTTGCAAATTAGAATGGAATGTGCCAGGAAATGCCCTTTAGGTTTATGTCTCATTACTTCTTATTCGTATTTTTAATTTAATTTTTATTTTTTTGACAGCAAATTTGATTACAATGTTTTGTGTGTTCTAGGTGTGCAAGATGCGGTTCTTTCACACATATACATATATCTATTCTTCTTCAGATCCTTTTCCCATGTAGGTTATGACACAATGTTGAGTAGTCTTCTCTCGGTATTCCGTAGGTCTTTGGTGATTATATATTTCACATTTGTTTGTATATCTCTGTTAATCCCAATATCTTAATGTATCCAATCCTCACACCTTTCCATTTGGTGAACCATAAGTTTGTTTAATGACTATGTGATTGCCTTTCTCTGTGGAAATAGCTTCATTGGTACCAATTTTTAGCTAACACCTATACGTAAAATGATAGGATATGTGTCTTTTGCTTTGTCACTTACTACAAGTTGCGTGATTACTTCTGGACTCATCTATGGTGCTGCAAATGGCATTGTTTCATTTTTTCCCTAGCTAATATTCCATCTCTACAAGTAGCAGTTCTTCTTTGTCCACCCATCTGTTGGTGGACTTTTTGGTTACTTCCATATCTTGGCTATTGTAATACTGTGCAATGCAGATTTACATGCCTGTGTCTTTCCAATTCTGTCATAGGTTATATCCAGTGTCCTTTACAGTTCTGCAAATATTTTGAATATTCAGTGACCGTTAACGCTGGGTTCAAAGCTGCATTTGTGTGAAATGGCCACAAGAAGGCAACATTTCGCCATTACCAAATCTGGTTACTAGGGCAATAGAGCCATAATGAAGGTCGTGTTCTAGGTTGCAAATTAGAATGGAATGTGCCAGGAAATGCCCTTTAGGTTTATGTCTCATTACTTCTTATTCGTATTTTTAATTTAATTTTTATTTTTTTGACAGCAAATTTGATTACAATGTTTTGTGTGTTCTAGGTGTGCAAGATGCGGTTCTTTCACACATATACATATATCTATTCTTCTTCAGATCCTTTTCCCATGTAGGTTATGACACAATGTTGAGTATTCTCTCGGTATTCCGTAGGTCTTTGGTGATTATATATTTCACATTTGTTTGTATATCTCTGTTAATCCCAATATCTTAATGTATCCAATCCTCACACCTTTCCATTTGGTGAACCATAAGTTTGTTTAATGACTATGTGATTGCCTTTCTCTGTGGAAATAGCTTCATTGGTACCAATTTTTAGCTAACACCTATACGTAAAATGATAGGATATGTGTCTTTTGCTTTGTCACTTACTACAAGTTGCGTGATTACTTCTGGACTCATCTATGGTGCTGCAAATGGCATTGTTTCATTTTTTCCCTAGCTAATATTCCATCTCTACAAGTAGCAGTTCTTCTTTGTCCACCCATCTGTTGGTGGACTTTTTGGTTACTTCCATATCTTGGCTATTGTAATACTGTGCAATGCAGATTTACATGCCTGTGTCTTTCCAATTCTGTCATAGGTTATATAGGTCCAGGAATGGGCCTGCTGGGTCATATGGTAGGTCAGTGTTTACCTTTTAAATGCATCTCCATTCTGTTCTCATAATTGGCTCTTTCCAGGTTACACCCCACTTAAATTTGAGGGTATGCATTTCTCCACAACACCATTAGCATTTATTGTTTATAGTTTTCTTGCTGATGGTTATTCTGAGTGGTGTGAGCTGATACCTCTTTGTGATTGAATTTGCATGTGTCTCATAATCCGTTGAAATTGAGCTTCAAGGCATGTCCTTTTTCTTTTTCAAACTCTGATTACAGCTTAGTTCTTCAAAGTGTTTTCTTAAAGTATGTGTCACATTATGAAATTTTTTGGACATTACCTCCCTCAAGACATATTGAGGGCAGGTTTCATTTACAACCCTGCAGTACTTGTTCATATGAAGTGACCATTAGCACAGGCTTTAAAGCTGCTTTTGCAGGTAATGGCCAGAGGGCAGCAGCCTTTCTATGTTCCCCACACTGGTACCAGGGAAACAGACCTTCCGGCCAGTGGTGTTCCACAGTTAAAAATTAGAGTGGAATGTGCCCAGATAAACCCACAAATGCTGATGTCTCCTTACTTTTGTTTGTTTCGTAAATTTAATTATATTTTTATTGTAGTAATATTCCATTGTGTACACGGACCACTTCTTCTTGGTGCATTACTCTGTTGATGGACATTTTCATTGCTTCCAAGTGTTGGCTATGCTAAATATTGCTGGAGTGCAGGATTGCCAGCCTGTGACTTTTTGATTCTCATTTTCTCAGGTGATAGGCCCAGCAGTGGGTATGCTTCATTAACTGGTAGCTCAATGTTTACCTTTTCAAAGCACCTCCATTGTGTTTTCATTAGTGGCTCTTACCACGTCCCACTTAGCACCGAGGTACCTCCACAATCCCTTCAGCATTTATTGTTTGCAGCATTTCTGCTGAAGGCCATTCTGACTGGTGTGAGCTGATAGGATTTTGTAATTTGGTTTTGCATGTCTATCAAAATTCCTAAAATTCATCATTTTTCCACGACTTTTTATTTTCTGTTAAAAAAAAAGAAAAAAGTGTGAGTACAACATACCTCTTGAAATTGTCTTCTTGGAAGGTTGCCCTCTTTTGAATTTTTGTTCGATTTTCGACCCCAGGATTTTTTTGGAGGGCAGGAGTAATTTACAGGCCTGCAAGTTTGGTGAATATTTAGTGACCTTTAGCACTGGGTTTAAAGCTGCTGTTGTGGGAAACGGTCACAAGGAGGCAGCATTTTTCCATTCCCAAATCTGGGTCCTAGGGCAGCAGAGTCTTTCTGGACGTCAAGTTCCTAGCTTGTAAATTAGAATGGAATGTGCCAGGAGAAACCCCCATAAGTTTATGTCTCATTACTTCTTCTTGGTTTTTAAAAATTTTTTTTAATTGGGGTAATGATTAGAATATTGTTTGTCCTAGTGTACACAATCTGGTTCATTTGTACATTATATATGTCTATTCATGTACAGATCCTCTTCCCATGTAAAATATTACGGAGTGTTCCATAGACCTCCCTTGCTATATGGTCAGTCTTTTTGATATATGTATAAGATATGTATTGGTATACGTATAGTAACACTAATCTTAATCTATCCATTACCCCCACCCTTTCCGTTTAGATAAGCATAGTTGTTTTCTAAGTCTGTGAGTGTCTTTCTCTGTGGAAATATGTTCATTTGTGTCAGTTATTAGATAACGCCTATAAGTGATATAGGATAGGTGTCTTTTGCTTTCTCACTTTCTACCATTTGCGTGATTACTTCTGGACTCATCTGTGGTGCTGCAAATGGCATTGTTTATTTTTTTCCTTGGCTAATATTCCATCTGTACATGTACCAGTTCTTCTTTGTCCACTCATCTGTTGATGGACGTTTTGGTTGCTTCCATGTCTTGGCTGTTGTAATACTGCTGCAGTGCAGCTTTGCCTGCCTGGGTCTTTCCAATTCTGTCTTCTTAGGTTATAGACCCAGAGGTGGGGCTGCTGGATCATATAGTAGCTCAATGTTTACCTTTTAAAGGCGCCTTCATTCTGTTCCCATTAGTGGCTCTTACCAGGTTACATCCCACTTCAAATTGAGGGTATGCATTTCTCCACAACCCCATCAGCATTGATTGTTTGTAGTTTTTTTGCTGATGGTTATTCTGAGTGGTGTGAGCTGATACCATTTGTGGTTGGATTTGCATGTGTCTCATAAGCCCTTGAAATTGAGCTTTCAGGCATGTCCTTTTATTTTTCAAACTCTGAGTACAGCTTAATTCTTCAAATTGTTTTCTTGAAGTATGTGCCACGTTTTGAAATTTTTTGGCCTTTACCTGCGTCAAGACATTTTGAGGGCAGGTTTCATTTACAGCCCTGCAGTACTTGTGCATATGAAGTGATCATTAGCACAGATTTTAAAGCTGCTGTTGCAGGTAACAGCCAGAGGGGGACAGCAGTTCGACCTTCCCCACCCTGGTACATAGGGAAACAGACCTTCCTGCCAGTGGTGTGCCTCGGTTATAAATTAGACTGGAATGTGCCCTGATAAACCCCCAAAAGCTTCTATCTCCTTATATCTGTTTGTTTTTTAAATTTAATTTGTTTTTTATTGGAGTAATATTCCATTGTGTACATGGACCACTTCTTTGTGCATTTCTCTGTTGATGGACATTTTCGTTGCTTCTAAGTTTTGGCTATGCTAAATATTGCTGTTGTGGCGGATTGCCAGCCTGTGACTTTCTGATTCTCATTTTCTCAGGTGACAGGCGCAGCAGTGAGTATGCTTCATTGACTGGTAGCTCAATGTTTACCTTTTCAAAGCACCTCCATTGTGTTTTCATTAGTGGCTCTTACCACGTCCCACTTAGCACCGAGGGAACGCATTTCTCCACAACCCTTTCAACCTTTATTGTTTGCGGAATTTTTGCTTATGGCCTTTCTGACTGGTGTGAGCTGATAGGTTTTTGTAATTTGGATTTGCATGTCTTTAATAATTCCTAATGTTCAGCATTTTTCCACACCGTTCTCTTTTCTTTAAAAAAAAGAAAAAAAGTGTGAGTACAATATACCTCTTGAAATTGTCTTCTTGGAAGGTTGCCCTCTTTTGAATTTTGTGGTCGATTTTCAACCCCAGGGTTTTTTTTGAGAGCAGGTGTCATTTATATGCCTCCAACGATTGTGAATATTTAGTGACCATTAGCACTGGGTTTAAAGCTGCTGTTGTGGGAAACGGCCACAAGGCGGCAGCATTTCTCCATTCCCAAAACTTGTTACTAGGGCAGCAGAGCCTTTCTGGAAGTCTTGTTCCTGGGTTGTAAATTAGAATGGAATGTGCCAGGAAAAAGCCCCTGAAGTTTATGTCTCATTACTTCTTCGTTTTTTTAATTTAATTTTTTTAATTGGGGTAATGATTAGAATATTTTTTCTAGGTGTACACATTCCATTTCATTTGTACATTATATATATCTCTTCATGTAGAGATCAACTTCCCATGCAAATTATTACAGAGTGTTCTGTACACCTCCATTTCTATATGGCCGGTCTTTTGATATATGTATTTAATATGTATTTGTATACGTATGCTCACTGTAATCTTAATTTATCCATTGCTTCCACATTTTCCTTTACATAAGCATAGTTTGTCTTCTAACTCTGTGAGTGTTTTTCTCTGTGGAAATATGTTCTTTTGTGTCAGTTGTTAGATAACAACTATAAGTGATATCACAGTATATTTTTCTTTTGCTTTCCGACTTACCTCATGTTCTGTGATTACATCTAGGCTCATCTACGGTGCTGCAAAGAGCAGTGTTTCATTGTTTTCCGTGGCAAAAATTCCATTGTGTACCCCGACAACTTCTTCTTTTTCTATTCATGTTGATGGGCATTTTGGTTGCTTCCTTATCTTGCCTATTGTGAATATTGCTGCAGTGAAGCTTTGCCAGCCTGTGCCTTCTCGATTCTGGTCTTCTCAGATGATAGGCCCAGCTGTGGGCCTGCTGGATCAAATGGTAGCTCAATTTTTACTTTTAAACGCAGCTCCTTTCTGTTTTCATTATTGGCTCTTACCACTTTACATCTCACCAGCCGCTACAGGGCACACAGTCCTCTAAAACCCCTTCAGCATTTATTGTTTGTAGACGTTTTGCTGATGGTCATTCGACTGGTGTTAGTTGAAACCTTTTGTAGATTAGATTTGCATTAGTCTAATAATTCCTGATGTTTAGCTTATATCCATTTTCCTTTTTTAAAAAAAAGAAAGAGTAAAACTTATCCCCTTTTTAAAAAAAATGAGTAAATCTTACCCCTGATTTTCTTGAAAAATTTGATGTGTGTTGAGTTTTTTGATCATTCCCTACCTCAGGACATGTTTTGAGGGCAGGTGACCTTTACACAGCCCTAAGTCCTTGTGAATATTAAGTGACCATTAGTTGTTGGGTTAAAGCTGCTCTTGCGTTAAAAGGCCACAAGGTGGCAGCATTTCTACATTTCCAACTCTGGGTACTTGGGCAACAGAGCCTTCCTGGAAATCGTGTTAGTAGGCTGAAAATTAGAGTGGAATGTGCCAAGGCAATTCCCCAACAGCTTATATCTCCTTACCTCTTGTTTGTTTCTTAAATTTATTTTTTATTAGAGCAAATTCGATACAAATGTTGTGTTTGTTCTAGATGTACAAAATCTGGTTCATTATATATATGTATCTATTGATCTTTGGATCCTTTCCCATGTAGGTTATTACAGAGTTTTGAGTAGACCTCTGTTGGTATTCCCTAGGTTTTGGTGATTTATATTTTTCATATGTATTAGTATAGGTCTGTCAACCGCATATCCTAATTTATACATTCCTCACACCTTTCTATTTGGTTAAACATAATTTTGTTTTTTTCATCCATGAGGGTCCTTCTCTTGGAAATAAGTTCATGTGTATCAATTTTTAGGTAAAACCTAAAAGTGATATCATAGGATATGTCTTTCAGTTTCCTTGTTACTTCAAGTTGTGTGATTATCTCTAGCTCCTTCTATGGTGTTGCAAACAGCACTGTTTCATTCTTTTCCATGGCTAATATTCCATTGTGTACAAGGAACACTTCTTCTTTGTGTATTCATCTGTTGATGGACATTTCGGTTGTTTCCAGCTCTTGGCTATGGTAAATATAAAATAAAATTGCCAGCCAGTGTCTTTTTGATTCTGGTCTTCTCAAGTGACAGTCCCAGCAGTGGGCCTTCCAGATCGTATGGTAGCTCAATTTTTACCTTATGTTCTCACTACTGGCTGTTACCAGTTTACATCCCACCAGCAGCTAGAGGGTACACAGTTCTCTAGTATGCGTTCAGCATTTATCGTTTGTAGATTTTTTTGGTGATGATCATTCTGACTGTTGTGAGGTGAACGTTTTTGTAGATTGGATTTGCATGTCTTTACTAATACATGATGTTGAGCATTTTTCCATGCCCACTGCTGGGGCTATCACCTGAGAAGATGAGGATCAAAAAGACACAAGTTGGCAATCCTGCACTCCAGTAATATTCACCATAGACAACATTTGGAAGCAACGAAAATCTGCATCACCAAAGGAATGCACAAAGAAGATGTGGTCCATGTACACAATGGAATAATACTCCAATAAAAAATAAAAATTAAATTTCAAAAACAAACATAAGTAAGGAGACATAAGCTTTTGAGTATTTATCCAGGCACATTCCACTCTAATTTATGACCGAGGAACACCACTGGCAGGAAGGTCTGTTTCCCTAGTTACCAGAGTGGAGAACGTAGAAATGTTGCTGCCCTCTGGCTGTTAACTGCAAGAGCAGCTTTAAAACCTGTGCTAAAGGTGACTTTATATGCACAACTACTGCAATGCTGTAAATGAAACCTGCCCTCAAAATGTCTTGAGGGAGGTAATGGCCAAAAAATTTCAAAATGTGACACATACTTCAAGAAAACAATTTGAAGAAGTAAGCTGTACTCACAGTTTGAAAAACAGAAGGACATGCCTTAAAGCTCAATTTCAACGGATTATGAGACACATGCAAATTCAACCACAAAGAGGTATCAACTCACACCACTAAGAATAACCATCAGCAAGAAAACTACAAACAATAAATGCTGAAGGTGTTGTGGAGAAATGCACACCCTCAACTTTAAGTGGGACATAACCTGGAAAGAGCCATTAATGAGAACAGAATGGAGGTGCCTTTAAAAGGTAAACATTGAGCTACGATATGATCCAGCTGGCCCATTCCTGGACCTATAACCTAAGAAGACACAATTGGAAAGACACAGGCAGGCAAATCTGCATTGCACAGTATTACAATAGCCAAGATATGGAAGTAACCAAAAAGTCCACCAACAGATGGGCGGACAAAGAGGAACTGCTACATGTAGAGATGGAATATTAGCTGGGGAAAAAATAAACAATGCCATTTGCAGCAACATAGATGATTCTAGAGGTAATCAGCCAGATTGGACTAAGTCAGAAAGCAAAAGACACATATCCTATAATTTCACTTATAGGTGTTAGCTAAAAGTTGATACCAATGAAGATATTTCCATAGAGAAATGCAATCACAGATTCAATAAACAAACTTATGGTTCACCAAATGGAAAGGTGTGAGGATTGGCTACATTAGGATATTGGGGTTAAAATAGATATAGAAACACATGTGAAATATATATTCACTAAAGACCTACAGAATACCAAGAGAAGCCTACTCAACATTGTGTCATAACCTATATAGGAAAAGGATCTGAAGAAAAATAGATATATGTATATGTGTGAAAAAACCACATCTTGCACACCTAGAATAAACAAAACATTGTAATCAAATTTGCTGTGATAAAAAATAAAAATTAAAAAACGAACAAGAAGTAATGAGACATAAACTTGAGGGGCTTTTTCCTGGCACAATCCATTCTAATTTATGACCTAGAACACGACTTCCATTAAGGTTCTGTTGCCCAAGTAGCCACATTTGGTGAGGAGAAGTGCTGCAGCCTTGTGGCCATATCACACCACAGCATTAAATGTCACTTAATATTCAAAATAATTGCAGGCCTGTAAATGACTCCTGCCATCCAAAAAAAAAAAAAAAAAAAATCCTGGGGTCGTAAATCGACCAGAAAATTCAAAAGACATCAACATTTCAAGAAGACTATTTCAACAGGTATATTATATTTTATGCACATTTTGTCTTTTCATTTTTTTTCTTTAAAATAAAAGGGAATTGAAAAATGCTCAACATCAGCAATTAATAAAGCCATGCAAATCCAATCTACAGAAATGCTCACCTCACAGCCGTCAGAATGATGTTCAGCAAAAAGTCTACAAAAAATAAATGCTGAAGGGGTTTCAAAGACATGTGTACCCTCTAGCTGCTGGGGGATGTAAACTGGTAACAGCCAGTAGTGAGAACGTAATGGAGGTGCGTTTAAAGGTAAAAATTGAGCTACCATGTGATCTGGTAGGTCCTTTGATGCGCCTATCACCTGAGCAGAGCAGAATGGAAAAGACACAGGCTGGCAGTCCTGCACTGCAGGAACATTTAACGTAGCCAAGACTTGGAAGAAACCAAAACGTCCATCCACAGAAAAATGCACAAAGACGAAGTGGTCCATGTAAACAATGGAATATTAGCCATGGAAAACAATGAAACAGTGCCGTTTGCACCACCATATAAGGACCTAGAAATAATCACCCAACTGGAAGAAAGAAACTGAAAGACAGATATCCTATGACATCACTTCTAGGTGTTACCTAAAAATTGATACCCATGAACTTATTTCCAACAGAAGGACATGCATGGATTAAAAAAACAAAATTATGTTTAATGAAATGGAAAGGTGTAAGGAATTTATGAATTAGGATATGGGGGTTAAGAGACATACATATGAAATATATAATCACAAAATACCTATGGAATACCAAGAGAGGTCTACTCAACACTCTGTAATAACCTACATGGGAAAGGATCCAAAGAAGAATAGATGGATACATAGATATATTATACCCGGTTCTGTACACCTAGAACAAGCACAACATTTTTATCAAATTTGCTCTGATCATAAATAAAAGTTAAATTTGAAAAACAAAAAGGAAGTAAGGAGACATAAGCTTTTGGGGATTTGCCCTGGCACATTCCACTCTAATTTTCAGCCTACTAAAATGATTTCCAGGAAGGTTTTGTTGCCCAAAAACCCAGAGTTGGAAATGTAGAAATGCTGCCGCCTTGTGGTCGTTTCAAGCAAGAGGGGCTTTAAGCCCACAGCTAATTGTCACTTAACATTCAAAACGACTCAGGGCTGTAAAGTACACCTGTCCTCCACAAATATCCTGAGCTAGGGAATGGACAAGTAATTCAAAACAGGCAAATTTTTTCAAGAAGATAGTATGAAGAGGTAAGTTTTATCCACTCTTTTCTTAACAAAAGGAAAATGGATAAAGTCTCAACATTAGGAATTATTAGACTCATGCAAATCTAATCTAAAAAATGGTTTCAACTCACACCAGTCCACTGACCATCAGCTAAAAGTCTACGAACAATAAATGCTGAAGCGGTTTTAGAGAACTGTATACCCTCTAGCTTCTGGTGAGATGTAAAGTGGTAACAGCCAATAATGAGAACAGAAAGGAGCTGCCTGTAAAAGTAAAAATTGAGCTACCATTCGATCCAGCAGGCCCACCGTTGGGCCTCTCACCTGAGAAGACCAGAATCGAGAAGACACAGGATGTGACAGCTGCACTTCAGCCATATTCACTATAGCCAAGCCATGGAAGCAACCAAAATGTGCATCAACAGATGAACGGATAAAGAAAATGTGGTCCATGTAATCAGTGGAATATTAGACATGGAAAACAATGAAACACTGCTCTTTGTGGCACCATAGATGAGCCTAGAGATACTCCCAGAACATGAGGTAAGTCGGAAAGCAAAAGACATATATCCTTTGATATCACTTATAGGTGTTACCTAACAACTAACAAAAATGGACATATTTCCACAAAGAAAGACACACACAGACTTAAAGAACAAACTGTGCTCATCTAAAAGGAAAGGTGGGGGGAATGGATAAATTAAGATTAGGGTTACCATACGTATACAAATACCTATTGAATACATATAACAAAAAGGCCGACCATATAGCAAGGGAGGTCTACGGAACACTCTATAATAATTTACATGGGAAGAGGTTCTGTACATGAATAGACATATATAATGTACAAATGAACCAGACTGTGTACACCTAGGACAAACCATATTCTAATTATTACCCCGATTTAAAAAATTAAAACAACGAACAAGAAGTAATGAGACATAAACTCATGGGGGTTTTTCCTGGCACATTCCATTCTAATTTACAACCTAGGAACATGACTTCCAGAAAGACTCTGCTGCCCGAGAAACCAGATTTGGCAATGGAGAAATGCTGCCGCCTTGTGGCCGTCTCCCACAACAGCAGCTTTAAACCCAGTGCTAATGGTCACTAAATATTCACAATCATTGCAGGCCTGTAAATGACACCTGCCCTCAAAAAAAATCCTAGGGTCGAAAATCGACCAAGAAATCAAAGGAGGACAACCTTCCAAGAAGACAATTTCAAGAGGTATATTGTACTCTCACTTTTTTCCTTTTATTTTTAATAAAAAAGATAAAAGTATGGAAAAATGCTGAACATTAGGAATTATTAAAAACATGCAAATCCAAATTACAAAAACCTATCAGCTCACACCAGTCAAAATGGCCATGAGCAAAAATTCTGCAAACAATGAATGCTGAAGGGGTTGTGGAGAAACGAGTATCCTCAGTGCTAACTGGGACGGGGTAAGAGCCACTAATGAAAACAAAATGGAAGCGCTTTGAAAAGGTAAACATCGAGCTACCAGTCAATCAAGCATACCCACTGCTGGGACTATCACCTGAGAAAATGAGAATCAAAAAGTCACAGGCTGGCAGTCCTGCACTCCAGCAATATTTACCATAGCCAAAACTTAGAAGCAACGAACATGTCCATCAACAGAGGAATGCACAAAGAAGAAGTGGTCCATGTACACAATGGAATAATACTCCAATAAAAAATATAAATTAAATGTAAAAAACAAACAGAAGTAAGAAGACAAAAGCTTTGGGGTGTTTATCCGGGCACACTCTACTCTAATTTATAACTGAGGAACACCACTGGAAGGAAGATCTGTTTCCCTTGGTACCAGAGTGGGGAACGTAGAAATGCTGCCGCCCTCTGGCCGTTACCTGCAACAGCAGCTTTGAAATCTGTGCTAATGGTCACGTCATATAACAAGTACTGCAGGGCTGTAAATGAAACCTGCCCTCAAAATGACTTCACACGGGTAAAGGCCAAAATATTTCAAAATGTGGCACATACTTCAAGAAAACAATTTGAAGAAGTAAGCTGTACTCAGAGTTTGAAAAATAAAAGGACATGCCTGAAAGCTCACTTTCATTGGATTACGAGACATATGCAAATCCATCCAGAAAGAGGTATCAGCTCACACCACTCAGAATAACGAGCAGCAAAAAACTACAAACAATCAATGCTGAAGGAGTTGTGGAGAAATGCATACCCTAATTTGAAGTGGGATGTAACCTGGTAAGAGCCACTAATGGGAACACAACGGAGGTGCCTTTAAAAGGTAAACATTGAGCTACTATATGATCCAGAAGGCCCACCTCTGGGCCTATAACCTAAGAAGACAGAATTGGAAAGACACAGGCAGGCAAATCTGCACTGCAGGAGTATTACAATAGCCAAGACATGGAAGCAACCAAAAAGATCATCAACACATGAGTGGATAAAGAAGAACTGGTACAAGTAGAGATGGACTATTAGCCAAGGAAAAAAAATGAAACAATGCCATTTGCAGCACCCTAGATGAGTCTAGGGGTACTCACGCAACTGGTAGTAAGTGAGAAAGCGAAAGACACATATCGTAT